>NC_041398.2:15769698-16069698 GCF_900747795.2 Erpetoichthys calabaricus | reverse complement strand
GATAGATGTGAAAGGCACTGTAGAATAGATAGATAGATAGATAGATAGATAGATAGATAGATAGATAGATAGATAGATAGATAGATGTGAAAGGCACTGCATGATAGATAGATAGATAGATAGATAGATAGATAGATAGATAGATAGATAGATAGATAGATAGATAGATGTGAAAGGCACTATATAATAGATAGATAGATAGATAGATAGATAGATAGATAGATAGATAGATAGATAGATAGATAGATAGATACTTTATTAATCCCAAGGGGAAATTCTGGGTGGAGAGGAGGATTTATTGTGATTATTGATTATTGAATTGTGTATTGTAGAGGTGGAGGTGCTTTGTGCACATTATAAAAGAAATTCAAATTATTTCTGGGACTTTTACATGGTGTCTGGACGTGTTGTCTGTGGGGTTTGAGGAGCGACAGCGCCCTCTATTGTCACACTGCATTCCAGTTTCCACTTCCAAATGCAAGTCATTGTAGCCCACACTGCAGTGGAAGCTGACCTAAAATAACTCTTCATGACTGCGCCAAACGTTACGCAACTCCCCAAGCGCTCAAGATCCGCCACAGACTCTCGGTGTGAGCGCTGTCAAACACTTTATAGAGAACCCCAAAAGTTGTCTCTGCCACTCTGTACACTGCTCAATAATGCTGTGTGGAAGCAAAGATCTGGTCGGGACGGCTTCTCCCTTTTACGAAAACCTGCCTCGCTCTTTCCTCAAAAGCTTACCCTACAGCTTCTGATATTCATTTTGATGACAATCCTATAGCCCAGTGTTTCTCAATCTGTGGGGCGGGCCCCCCTAGGGGGGAGAAAAGTAACAAAAAGGGGTGGTGGGGGCATGAAGATGTGAAAAAAAGAAAATAAGAATCGAAAATATGAAAAATGCATCTAATGAAACCAAAACAAATTAACTTAAACTACATTCTGATACTAGAAAAATAAATATAGAGTTAGATAAATGTTGATAAAAGTTAAGTAGGTTTAATAAAATATCCATCCATTTTCTAACCTGCTCAATCTGAACACAGGGTCACGGGGGTCTGCTGGAGCCAATCCCAGCCAACACAGGGCACAAGGCAGGAACCAATCCCGGGCAGGGTGCCAACCCGCCGCAGGACACACACAAACACACCAACTAGAGCCAGTTTAGAATCGCCAATCCACCTAACCTGCATGTCTTTGGACGGTGGGAGGAAAGCCACACAGACACGGGGAGAACATGCAGATCTCCATGCAGGGCAGACCCGGGTCTGCTAACTGCGAGGCAGCAGCGAAACCCAGTGTGCCACCGTGCCGCCCATAGTAAAATATGCATCTATGATATATCATTAATTAAAAAATAACAAATTGATATTAGTGGGCTCCTTTCAAAAAAACGTTAGGGGGCCGCGATTAAAACTGTTATGAAAACTCAGGTCGCAAATACTTAAAAGGTTGAGAAACGCTGTCCTAGCTAGAATCTTACTGGGGATGGAAAGGAGTGCCAGTCCACCTCCAGTTATTACAATCGCTCAGTGATCCTTTTCATTATTCATGAATTACCTGAACGTCCTCCCAGATAGTTCGGAATAGAGGGTGGAGGACAGTGGCTGCGAGTGGAGGATCCAGAGGTGTTTGATGACCTATCTCCAGTAGTGCTGCAATTAGAGACTCAGCAGCAACTGCAGCACCCCCTGGTGGCACCCACGGAACCAAACAGGGCTGCACCAAACTCCAGCTCCCATGGAACCCTGTGGGAGTCTGAGGCATGCTGTAAACTAGGGGAGCTGCCACCTAGCGCTCTGGGGGAGGTAATGCTCTGGATACACCCCCACCCCCATCCTTCCAGCATGGAGATGTCCTGGCTGGGCAAGGGCCCTGGCCGTACACCACTAATAATAATAATAATAATAATATTTTTTTTGCTTATATAGCACCTTTCCCACACTCATAAAAACAAAATAACAAAATCTTCAACAGATTCAACATATGTTCTGCATTTTAAACTGCACACATACATTAATATAAACCAATAAAACATTGAAGGTGTTCCCCATTCCACCACCAGGTGGTCCTTTTCCTCCTTCCTCTGTTCAGATGTCACCCTTCTTGCTGTCCCCCTTACTTTTTCTGCTGTAGTTGCCCAGCTGTCTTCACTGCCACCCAGTGCCTGTCTCACCTCCTCCCTAAACTCCACCTTGCAGTCTTGCTTTTTCTAGATAGATAGATAGATAGATAGATAGATAGATAGATAGATAGATAGATAGATAGATAGATAGATAGATAGATAGATAGATAGATAGATAGATAGATACTTTATTAATCCCAAGGGGAAATTCCCATACTCCAGCAGCAGCAAACTGATAAAGACAATATTAAATTAAAGAGTGATAACAATGCAGTTATACAAACAGACAATAACTTTGTATAATTTTAATGTTTACCCCCCCCCCCCGGTTGGAATTGAAGAGTCACATAGTGTGGTGGAGGAACAATCTCCTCAGTCTGTCAGTGGAGCAGGACGGTGACAGCAGTCTGTCGCTGAAGCTGCTCCTCTGTCTGGAGATGATACTGTTTAGTGGATGCCGTGGATTCTCCATAATTGACAGGAATCTGCTCGGCGCCCGTCGCTCTGCCACAGATGTTAAACTGTCCAGCTCCGTGCCTACAATAGAGCCTGCCTTCCTCACCAGTTTGTCCCGGCGTGAGGCGTCCCTCTTCTTTATGCTGCTTCCCCAGCACACCACCGCGTAGAAGAGGGCGCTCACCACAACCATCTGATAGAACATCTGCAGCATCTTATTGCAGATGTTGAAGGACGCCAGCCTTCTAAGGAAGTATAGTCGGCTCTGTCCTCTCATGCACAGAGCATCAGTATTGACAGTCCAGTCCAATTTATCATCCAGCTGCACTCCCAGGTATTTATAGGTCTGCACCCTCTGCACACAGTCACCTCTGATGATCATGGGGTCCATGATGGGCCTGGTCCTCCTAAAATCCACCACCAGCTCCTTGGTTTTGCTGGTGTTCAGTTGTAGGTGGTTTGAGTCGCACCATTTAACAAAGTTCTTGATTAGGTTCCTATACTCCTCCTCCTGCCCACTCCTTATGCAGCCCACGATAGCAGTGTCGTCAGTGAACTTTTGCACGTGGCAGGACTCTGAGTTGTATTGGAGGTCCGATGTATATAGGCTGAACAGGACCGGAGAAGGTACAGTCCCCTGTGGCGCTCCTGTGCTACTGACCACAATGTCAGACCTGCAGTTCCCGAGACGCACATACTGATGTCTGTCTGTAAGATAGTCCATGATCCATGCCACCAGGTATGAATCTACTCCCATCTCTGTCAGCTTGACCATAAGGAGCAGAGGCTGGATGGTGTTGAAGGTGCTAGAGAAGTCCAGAAACATAATTCTTACAGCACCACTGCCTCTGTCCAAGTGGGAGATGGATCGGTGTAGCATGTAGATGATGGCATCCTCCACTCCCATATTCTTCTGGTATGCGAACTGCAGAGGGTTGAGGGTGTGGTGGACCTGTGGCCTCAGATGATGAAGCAGCAGCCGCTCCATGGTCTTCATCACATGTGACGTCAGAGCAACAGGCCAGAAGTCATTCAGCTCACCAGGACATGATACCTTTGGGACTGGGGTGATGCAAGATGTTTTCCAAAGCCTCGGGACTCTCCCCTGTTCCAGGCTCAGGTTGAAGATGCGCTGTAGAGGACCCCCCAGCTCCAACGCACAGGCCTTCAGCAGTCGTGGTGATACTCCATCTGGACCCGCTGCTTTGCTGGCACGAAGCCTCCTCAGCTCTCAGCTTACCTGGGCTGCTGTAATTGTGGGTGGGGGGAAACTCTCTCCTATGCTGGTATCAGCAGAAGGATGGGTGGAAGGTGCAGTACTCCGAGGTGAGAGTGGGTTAGGGTGGTCAAACCTGTTAAAGAAGTTGTTCATTTGGTTTGCTCTCTCCACGTCTCTCTCGATGGTGGCACCCCACTTTGAGCTGCAGCCAGTGATGACCTTCATCCCATCCCATTCCATGGATGGATGAAAGGCCTGAGTAGGCCCTCATTAGCTATAGGCCTTCATTATTACACTGAGAACCAATCGCCACTTACTAAACCTCCACCTTTACAATGTTTGTGTCTTTCACCATCTGCACTCTGCCCTTCCGTATCCTTAATAACTAAGAGCAGGACATCATGACACCTTCCTAAAGTAAATCTTTACTTTGTAGCTTTTTTAGACAGAATGTGTTAAACAATTCTGCACATCACAGCCGAACGTTCACATTTTATAAAATTAGAATGACACCATGAATTTTAAAATCTGCCATGAACACTACCCTGTAAATGAAAATCATACAATTTCTGGGTAATGTTGGGTGATCAGTTGTAAGTGCCACCACACATGATGGACGGGCATCCCGACCAGGAGAGGGGAATGTTCCTTACCAGGACGGGAGGCCCAAAGTGGACAGACTGGCATCCTGGCCAAGAAAAAAAGGTGCCTTACCTGAACGAGACTCTGCAGGTGGATGGATGGACATCCCAACCATTAGAGAGGAAAGTTAAAGCTCCAGGCAGATGAACAGCAGCTCCAAACAGATATACTTGTAGTACCTTATCTGATCAGGACGAAAGGGAAGGACTGTCCTCCAAGACGCTAGATGGCTGCGGCCCTGGATATTGCTACCCGCTTGGAAACCAGCAGAGAATGCTGGGAAGTGTAATCCAGTAGTGTAGCCCCTGACACCTGGTTAGTTATTAACCTCTCCATTCTGAGTATGGAGCAATCACTCGGGACTGAAACATCAATGGTTCTTTCTTTCTTTGTTTGAATTTGGAGGCAGGACCACAGCAGAAGGGTATGAGGTTTCAAATAAGCAGCAGAGCAGGCCAGGAACTCCACTGGTCTGTCCAAACTCACCTCACCCCAAATCTGGCCAGCTTCTATAATGTTGTGTGTGGCTGCGGCCTACCCCGGCCTAGAAATGGGGAAAAGTTCAAAATGCCTTTAACAGACCTATGATAGCTGTGATGTCTTACAAGGGAGAGAAAATCATAAAAGAAAACCTTAAAGTAACAAACTGAACAAAGGCGTC
Organism: Erpetoichthys calabaricus; assembly: GCF_900747795.2. Classification (NCBI taxonomy): domain Eukaryota; kingdom Metazoa; phylum Chordata; class Cladistia; order Polypteriformes; family Polypteridae; genus Erpetoichthys; species Erpetoichthys calabaricus. Next base: position 16,064,598 of record NC_041398.2, on the reverse strand, counting down.
TTTGAAAGTGAAGGTTTATTACAAAAATAGGAACGTTACAACAAATTCTCAAAAGACTAATAAAAGGAGTTGCTTAAAAAAGGCAATCCACAGCAAACAGGTTCCAATACACAATCTGTTAAAAGAGCAGAATTTATCAAAAATCCAGAAAATCCCCTCCAAACAGAGGACCCCTTCAGAACCGAACCTCCTCTGCTTCAACTTTGGTGGGCTCAGGAGTTTAAGATGTCATGGTGGTGACAGCCACAAGATACAAGGGACATTGGAGAACATAACAGTACACACAGAAACACAACTGAAGAAAAATGTGATTGCAGCCATGAACCACCTTGTGTGCAGGCCACTGTCCGGTCCATCCCTTGGGGATCACTCACTCCTTGTAAGCCCTCCATGCGTTATCTATTGGTCTACAGGGGGCAGGAGGTCTACATATTTTCTAGTTAATTTGGGGTCATTCTAATCGCCTATCCTCTTCTGTAGATCAGTCCTTTTGTATTCTTGGTTTTGCTGTCTGGCCTGCTGCACTTCTGCTGTCTGTACGCAAGTGGGTGGCATCCCTCTCCAGCATTTGGTGCTTCTGAATGTTTGGCCACACTTTACAGTTGATGTTGTTTGGGTCTTTTTTGTTTCGTATTGAAGTAACTTCTGCATGTGGTGGTCTGTTCAATGCATGAGGTTTGTCTGTAGTCCAATGGTTGTTGTCTGGAATATTTAGCCCATTTTGATAAGCCACATGCCTCCTTTGAATCTTGGATGGTAAACTCTTGGGCGGCATCACTTATATATTAACTTTTGTGCGCAAACTCAATTTCATGTTGTTCTGTAGCCAGTCGATGATACCAAAGCTATCTGATAAAATGGGAATGACTAACTGAATTATGGTCTGAATTTTATTATTTGCTGTAAGGGAAACTGTGTTTGATGGATGTACTCTTTGTTGATTGTCTGCCATAATTCCTAGAGTTTTATGTCTTGTTCTTTCCAGCGTGAATTTTCATGTGTTTCTTAAGAGTGCTGCTGTCTGAGAAATGCTTGTCACATTCAGAACAGCTAAACGGTTTCTCACCGGTGTGAGTTCTTTGGTGAATACGAAAGCCACTGCTGTTTGAGAATCGTTTACCACATTCAGCACAGGCATATGGCTTCTCTCCAGTATGAGTTCGTGTGTGCTTTCGAAAACTGCTACTTGTTGAAAAACTTTTCCCACATTGAGGGCAGCAATATGGTTTCTCTCCAGTATGAATCCGTGTGTGTGTCCGCAAACTGCTGCCATCAGAGAATCTTTTGCCACATTCTAGACAGCTATAAGGTTTTTCCCCAGTGTGAATTCTGATATGACATTTAAGATCATCTGTTTTTAAAAATCTTTTCCCACATTCAGAACAGACATATGGTTTCTCTCCAGTATGAGTTAGCATGTGCCTCCTGAAAAAGCTACCATGAGAGCACCGTTTGCCACATTCAGGACAACAATAAGGTTTTTCTCCAGTATGAGTTCTAATATGACATTTCAGATTGTGTATTTTTAAGAATCTTTTCCCACATTCTGAACAGACAAATGGCTTTTCCCCAGTATGAATTTGTGTGTGCTCCCGCAAAGTACTACTGGTGGAAAATCTTTTTCCACATTCAGAGCAGCAATATGGCTTCTCTCCAGTATGCATTTGCACATGCTTGCATAAACTACTACTGTCATAGAATCGTTTGCCACATTCCAGACAACAATGAGGTTTCTCTCCAGTGTGGATTCTTGTATGGATCTGGAGACTGTGGATTCGTGAGAATCTTTTACCACATTCTGAACAGCAATGTGGTTTCTCTCCCGTATGAACTCTCATGTGGATATTCAGACCACTTCTGTCTAAGAAACGCTTGCCACATTCAGAACAGCAATGTGGTTTCTCACCAGTGTGAATCCTCATATGGGTAAGAAGACTACGTTTTTGTGAAAATCGTTTGCCACATTCCAAGCAACAATGAGGTTTTTCTCCAGTATGATTTGCAACGTGTTTATACACTTGTGGGTGTTCAGTGTTGATGGTCTCTGTCTGTGTAACTTTATTAAAAGGAAGAGGACTGCTCTGGAAGGAGGCTGAGGTCAAAGTCTCCAGTCCACCTGTTAATTTTTTTACCTGCTCATTGTCCTGTTTGTGTTGCAGGGTGCAGTGAAGAGGAGACTGAGCAAAAGAAGACACGGAGGAGCTGTTGTTCTCCTGTAAACCTAAAACAACACAAATGGTTTAGTTAAATGATTTTAAATAATTGAAATATTACAAGGTCCACTGGTGAGGCATTGTGAAGTAAGAGAGGGGCTGGGTGGACAGCTGACCAACAGCAATAGCAATCAGGAACATGAATATGGGTGTTCTTTTCTTTAATACTTGTATCCTTTAGGAATCTAATCAACGATTCAAACAACTGAACATACAAATATATATCCTTACATTAGTGTGATATAACATTTAGCACAGCTGCTTGATTGTTCAAGTAATCTGTTGGGATTACATTCTGCACCCAAGTTGTTGTCCATGTGGACTTTGCATGGCCTTTCCAAGTCTGTGTGGGTCTTCCTCAGGATACTCCATTTCTCCTCCCAAATCTCTTAAAACACACAGGTTAGGTGACCTGGGGCCTCATTTATAAAACGCTGTGTAGATTTCACCATGAAAATACAGTATGTGCACGCCAAGAAATCAGGAACGTGTGTACACCAAATAAAATAAAATCTGGTGTAGGCACATTTCTACACAACGTACCCTTTATAAGTCATGATCACCTTGTAAATGTACAATTGGGAATACACCCTGATGCTAAATAACATCATACACATGCAATCAAAATGTTGAAGACGTCTATTGGCTGGTACAGCGGCCTTCCTCCTGACGTGCATAGACTCCGGTCCATGCACTCAACAACATCTGCCTGAACTCTGCAACTGAGCCTGCAAGATCATGGGTGGCATTATAGCGCCTCTCCTCTGTGATCTGTGGTCTGGTAAAGGCATAAGGTGTCAGTGTCCGAGTCGATAGCTGATATAACTGGCACATGCCATATGATTGGTGATACAACAAATAGTTTAGAACATATGGAAAACTGAGATCTGCCACATCTAGATTGCCTGAAAATAAATTAATCACGGAATGACCAACTTGTGAATCGTGACGTTTGTCAGCCTCGTCTTAGCATCGCACACGACATGTGAGTTAATGGAAATGTAACAGCTTAGAGTAAACAAAATCAGCTTCTGTGTCGCTAGATGCCCTTATTTCAATATGAGGGCAGGAAAGTGATCCGTTTATGTTAATAGAACCACACACTGCTGCAAATTGCCTTTTTGTGTTGGCAAAAATATGTTCAGCTTAATGTATGCACACCCACACCATATGAAATCTGGATGTAGAGCTCTGCCGGTCAGTTAATGTCTGCTGTGCTTGGAAGCCAAGATGGAGTGAAGATTGGCTGAGATAATCCTGACCTGCCAGCCCGTTCCCTGAGAAATAACGACAGGTAGCCAGGCTGGAGGATGTTCCATCAACTGGATGGGTGGCCAGTGCAATGATGTACACGGATTGGCCGGTGGACCATTGAAACAACTTTGTGTCCAGCTGGTATGATATAACAGTGGGACCAGCGGAAGCCAAGACTTGGGAGCTGTTCCATCCACTAAACGCCAGGTGGCAGTGGTCTTCACATGGCAACCCAGTTGGGACACCCACACAAGTGTTTAGGAGATGACATCCAGAAATGGAGTCCTGTCAGGGTCCCTACATACCGATATTGGGTGCTGTCGGTGGAGGGCCTCTCTACTGTCTTTATGGTTTGGACGTGCTTCCTAGAAGACATGGATCGGCACCAGAAGCATCCATAGGTCTGGCTTAAAGGGAGTCCACTGCTTCACATCAGGGAGTCAGACTCAGGTGGCAGCAGGCAACACTCAGCGGAGGACGGAAAAGAAGGAAGATTTATTGGTTTATTGTTTATTCATTGTTTAATAGTGGCTGATTTGTTGGAAGGAGGATTGGAAAGAGTGCCTAAAAATGTCTGGCATTTTACTGCTTCGTGGGTTTAGGGTTCAGTGGTGCCCCCTTGTAGTATCTCTCTGTCTAACTATCTATCTATAGTCATATGAAAAAATTTGTGACCCCTCTCAGCCTGCATAATAATTGACTCAACTTTCAACAAAAAAGATAACAGTGGTCTGTCTTTCATTTCCTAGGAACATCTGAGTACTGCGGTGTTTTCCAAACAAAGATTTTTAGTGGCGCAGTATTTAGTTGTATGAAATGAAATCAAATGTGAAAAACTGGCTGTGCACAAATGTGTGTCCCCTTGTCATTGTGCTGATTTGAATGCCTGTCACTGCTCAATGCTGATTACTTGGTGTGATGAGCTCGTTAAACCTTGAACTTCATAGACCGGTGTGTCCAATCATGAGATATAAAGTTATTTAAGGAAGTCAATTACAAGTTGTGCTTCCTTCCCTTTGACTCTCCTCTGAAGAGTGACAGACAGCATGGGATCCTCAAAGCAATTCTCCAAAGATCTGAAAACAAAGATTGTTGAGTCTCATGGTTTGGGGGGAAGGCTCCAAAAAGCTATCTCAGAGGTTTAAACTGTAAGGAATGGAATCAGGAAATGGAAGGCCACAGGCACAGTTGCTGTTAAACCCAGCAGGTCTGGTAGGCCAAGAAAAATACAGGAGCGGCATATGAGCAGGATTGTGAGAATGGTGACAGACAACCCACAGATCACCTCCAAAGACCTGCAAAAACATCTTGCTGCAGATGTTGTATCTGTACATTGTTCTACAATTCAGCACAATTTGCACAAAGAACATCTGTATGGCAGGGTGATGAGAAAGAAGCCCTTTCTGCACTCACGCCACAAACAGAGTCGCTTGTTGTATGCCAATGCTCATTTAGACAAGCCAGATTCATTTTGGAACAAAGTGCTTTGGACTGATGAGACACAAATGGAGTTATTTGGTCAGAACAAAAAGTGCTTTGCATGGCGGAAGAAGAACACCGCATTCCAAGAGAAACACCTGCTACCTCCTGTCAAATTTGGTGGAGGTTCCATCATGCTGTGTGGCTAGTTCAGAGACTGGGGCCCTTGTTAAAGTTGAGGGTCAGATGAATTCAACCCAATATCAACAAATTCTTCAGGATAATGTTCAAGCATCAGTCACAAAGTTGAAGTTACGTAGGGTTTGGATAGATCTCCATAGATATATGGAAGTGAACATCTGTTACATGGTTTGAATATTTATAGCAGGGAATCCACAAAGGGAGAAAATTAATCACGTATCTTAAAACAAGCTTTCAATCTCTTCCAGGAGTCTTATCATCAGAGGAACATAATTAGACTTAGAGGAATCCAAGGCAATATACAGCAAATAAGGAGAGTAGAGAAGTTTGGGTGGGGACATTTGGGGAAGGGTGAGAGAATTGATGAAAATTCTTGGCTAACACTAAAAGTGCCAGAGGGCTGGCTGAAATGTGGCTATCTAATAAAAATGCCATTAACAGACATTAGGACATGAACTCAGCATAAGCAGGCTTGAAAAGTAGAACAAGAAAATAACAAATTAGACTTTATGACCAACACCCACTGAGCCCCACCTCATCAATAAGCCCCCCACCACCCACTCTTTTCCACATTCCCTCCCTTATTTGGTACATATTGCCTTGGACTCCTGTAAGTCTAATCATGTTCCTCTGATGATGATTCCAGGTAGAGACTGTGAGCTTGTTTTTAGATAATGTGATTCATTTTCTCTCTTTGTGGAGTTCCAGCTATAAATATATATATATTTACTATCATGCACGAGTGCATGGGGAGCGACTTAAGGACCCGACATACACCGCAAAACCTCGTGCCAAGAGACAACGACGGGGTACAAATTTCTCTTTCTTTGTTCCCTCAGGAAAAATGAAGTGGCACCGCCATGAATACACCTGGACTCGCTAAAACTCAAGACACTTCTGAGTTCCTTCCTTTTTCCCCCCGGTCCCAATCTGATGATGTCAATACCATCCATCTACCACCGCGGCTCCTTCCCAGCATTCCACGTCCACTTCCGTTCCCATCCCATAAATTGTCCAACTGTCATTTGGGTTGGGCCTTTTCTTCAATGTACAAACTGACCGTGAACTTTGAAAGTTTTTTTTTGATACAGTATACGGGGACGGAAACCCAACTCTTCATACTTTCTCATGTGCTTTCTTTATAATATAATATATATATACATACATATACAGTGCATCCAGACAGTATTCCCAGCGCATCACTTTTTCCACATTTTGTTATGTTACAGCCTTATTCCAAAATGGATTAAATTCATTTTTTTCCTCAGAATTCTACACACAACACCCCATAATGACAACATGAAAAAAGTTTACTTGAGGTTTTTGCAAATTTATTAAAAATAAAAAAAATGAGAAATCCCATGTCCATAAGTATTCACAGCCTTTGCTCAATACTTTGTCGATACACCTTTGGCAGTAATTCCAGCCTCAAGTCTTGTTGAATATGATGCCACAAGCTTGGCACACACCTATCTTTGGCAAGTTTCACCCATTCCTCTTTGCAGCACCTCTCAAGCTCCATCAGGTTGGATGGGAAGCGTCGGTGCACAGCCATTTTAAGATCTCTCCAGAGATGTTCAATCAGATTCAAGTCTGGGCTCTGGCTGGGCCACTCAAGGACATTCACAGAGTTGTCCTGAAGCCACTCCTTTGATATCTTGGCTGTTTGCTTAGGGTCGTTGTCCTGCTGAAAGATGAACCGTCGCCCAAGTCTGAGGTCAAGAGCGCTCTGGAGCAGGTTTTCATCCAGGATGTCTCTGTACATTGCTGCAGTCATCTTTCCCTTTATCCTGACTAGTCTCCCAGTCCCTGACTCTGAAGAACATCCCCACAGCATGATGCTGCCACCAACCTGCTTCACTGTAGGGATGGTATTGGCCTGGTGATGAGCGGTGCCTGGTTTCCTCCAAACGTGACGCCTGCCATTCACACCAAAGAGTTCAATCTTTGTCTCATCAGACCAGAGAATTTTCTTTCTCATGGTCTGAGAGTCCTTCAGGTGCCTTTTGGCAAACTCCAGGTGGGCTGCCATGTGCCTTTTACTAAGGAGTGGCTTCTGTCTGGCCACTCTACCATACAGGCCTGATTGGTGGATTGCTGCAGAGATGGTTGTCCTTCTGGAAGGTTCTCCTCTCTCCACAGAGGACCTCTAGAGCTCTGACAGAGTGACCATCTGGTTCTTGGTCATCTCCCTGACTAAGGCCCTTCTCCCCCGATCGCTCAGTTTAGATGGCCGGCCAGCTCTAGGAAGAGCCCTGGTGGTTTCGAACTTCTTCCACTTACGGATGATGGAGGCCACTGTGCTCATTGGGACCTTCAAAGCAGCAGAAATTTTTCTGTAACCTTCCCCAGATTTGTGCCTGGAGACAATCCTGTCTCGGAGGTCTACAGACAATTCCTTTGACTTCATGCTTGGTTTGTGCTCTGACATGAACTGTCAACTGTGGGACCTTCTGTAGACAGGTGTGTGCCTTTCCAAATCATGTCCAGTCAACTGAATTTACCACAGGTGGACTCCAGTGAAGCTGCAGAAACATCTCAAGGATGATCAGGGGAAACAGCAGGCACCTGAGCTCAATTTGGAGCTTCATGGCAAAGGCTGTGAATACTTATGGACATGGGATTTCTCAGTTTTTTTATTTTTAATAAATTTGCAAAAACCTCAATTAAACTTTTTTCACATTGTCATTATGGGGTGTTGTGTGTAGAATTCTGAGGAAAAAAATGAATTTAATCCATTTTGGAATAAGGCTGTAACATAACAAAATGTGGAAAAAGTGATGCGCTGTGAATACTTTCCGGATGCACTGTACATCTTTTTTGCACATCTCTGCCTTGACTGGAGCACAATTTAGGAAATACTGTATAAAAGTCTGTCATGAACGTCTGTCATTTTCATTCAACACAATGCAGTATTGGCCTAGCGTATATCACAGCCTCATGTAGTTAAAGTCCTGTGCTGAACACTTTAGATTTTTTTGCATTCACCAAAACTTTTTACTTATCAGGTCAGCTATTCTTAATTATCATGCACTCAAACAGCTGTCCTCTCTTCAAATCCAGTCAATCGTGTATGATTTCAATCTCTTGAAAGTGATAAGGTAAACATTTGGGATTTATAAATGCTATCACTTCCCCCTTCTATTACATTTAATCCCATTACTTACTTATTCCCACACTCCTAGATGACTGCTGCTCTTCTTCTTTACTCCACTTTCCTTCATTGATTTTCTCTTCAAACTCGGATAAATCAGATTTCAACCCCATAGCATGCTGGGTAGTCAGTTGACTTGCATTAATGAACCAGGGCTGTAAACTGGAATGCGATTCGTCAAAAGTCTCTTGCTTGAAAATAGGCCCAGCTTCATGTTTTTGTATTTCAAAACCAGCTGATAGATCTTTGGAATCCTCAATTTTAATCTGAATTATCTCCCCCTCGGGCTCCTTCTCTTCAAAAAGCGAGATTCTTTCTTCACAGTCTTCCTGTTTCAGACACAAATCCTCTGGTGCATCCCACTCACAGTCCTCTTCTTTAATGAACCCCAGTCTTTCATGCACACCGTCTTCTTTGGTTGAGGCCATGCTCTGTGTAAATCTCTTCTCTCCCCCAAGTATCTGCTCGTTTCTTCTAAGACTCCCTTCTCACTTGGACAGCACTGGCCCGGAGGCCATTAGACATCCTCACTGTATGGTTGTGTCAACTAGCAAGGAGGCCTCTTTATCACCTGTGAATATAAATGTGACAGAATTACTTCATAGAGTCATCACAAAAAAGGAGCACATCAAGTTTTTTTTTTTATTATTTTAACTAGCAAAATACCCGCGCTTCGCAGCGGAGAAGTAGTGTGTTAAAGAGGTAATGAAAAAGTAAAGGAAACATTTTAAAAATAACGTAACATGATTATCAATGTAATTGTGTTGTCATTGTTATGAGTGTTGCTGTCATATATATATACATATACACATATACACACACATACACACACATATACAGATATTATATATACATATACACATATATTTTTTATATATATATTTTTTATATATATATATATATATATATATATATATATATATACACACATACATACATACATATACACACATAGATGCACTTACAATAACATAGAAATCAATATAAACAACATTAACATCATTATCATATGAGAATATGAAGTAATATATAAGAAGCACATTTCATATAAATATAAATTATTAAACAGTAAAATCTTCTTCTATAATTTTCTACCGTGGCTTTTCGTTGGTCTGTCCAGGATTTTAAATCACATGTAGCTTGCAAACCGTTTCACGTATTGACTTGAAATGTGGTACACATATAATACGTCACGTCTGCTATCCGCTTTATGGGTGATGAATGTATTACTCTTTTTATGTTTATTTTATTTTAGAATCAACTCCTATCTGCGCACACCAGGGCGGCCGTGGGCAGATGCGTATGGTGTATTCACTCCATGTTATTGTGCATTGCGCTGTCACTGGTATTTTCATAAAAGAATTTGAATAATATATAAGAAGCGTATAAAATATTAAACAGTAAAACATTAACATTTAAGAAGTAAAGTTACATTGAGTACTACTGCAGTGCCTTCGGGTATACCTCATTTTTTCTTTGCCCATTACATGCTTAAATGTATACATTTTTTGGTGTACCTACCCGAGAACACGCGACATATAACCGACCGTGGGAGAAGCATTGAGTTCATCTGCTGGTCTCCCTCGTGGAATAACTGGTAATGTTTGAGTAAAATGTACAGCGAGTAAAACGACATTACCTCCTTTTTTTTTTTTACGATCTCTGAGATCTTGCTTTTTTCGGTTCAAGGCTTCATAAGCTCTTTTATGTTCAATGTTGTACTTAATAAGTACTAATTATCCCAAACCATCATCTTTGAATGTTGCAACACTTTCGCCTTGTATGTAGATCGGGGTAATTACATTCATTGCATTCCTAGTCTGAATCACAATGTGATTGTATGGGTGGTTACCTGGCACTGTAGGGTTGCCACCCGTCCTTTAAAATATGGAATCGTGCCGCGTTTGAGAATGAAATTGCGCGTCCCGTTTTGAATCAATACTGGACGGGATTTATCCCGTATTTTTTTTTTATCATTTTTTTTTTAAAGCAGCGTCTCATGCAAATCATCCCACACGCATTTTATGAAGATGCCTCCTTTCCTACTTTTGATTGGGTAATACTTGATGTCATCGTTAGTTTGATTGGTGTTTTTAACTGTCCAGTGAGGAGGGCGTGTCTTTTAAGTACAGTCTGCAAAGTGTTGGCACTGACATGTTGCGTCAGCGGCATAGTTGAAGCCCCTAACGTTGCGGTCAGCAAGTCGGCTAACATCCGCAATGTGCCGTCTTTCAGTTGCGAGAACCAGATCATAGAATGGTTGAAACTGTTGCCCCTAACGTTGCGCCACGGCGTGTGCTTCGTTTATACCTCGTGTCTTCTCATTAAACTTTTATCTCGCGAATATGTTATTGCAATCCGCAGCGGGAGCGTTTCTATTAACTTAATTTAAAGTTACGTTTTACACCGTGCTTTGTTTCCCTTATGAACATGCTTGTATGCTTAACTCGCTCCGTTCTGAATTGTTTAATTAATTTTTTGCTCTTCGCTGTTTGCGGCTGTTCCTCCATTTCCCCCTACTTCGTTGTTTTATCTCGCGAATATGTTATTGCAATTCTTAACGGGAGCGTTTCAATAAACTGATTGAAAATAGTTTTGCATTTAGCTTTTTAGTAAAAGGCGAGCTTTTAAGCCTGAGAAATCACCCCGTAAATGCACACGTTTAATTGGACATGTGTTAATATGTATGGTTACACAGTATTAAAAGACAGTGAACAACGTCAGTTACCTTTCTTCCCGCGTTTGATAAAAGGTGAGCTTTTAAGCCTGAGAAATCACCCCGTAAATGCACACGTTTAATTGCACATGTGTTAATATGTATGCTCACACAGTATTAAAAGACAGTCAAAATTTAACGTAATTTACCTTCGTTCCCGCGTGTGACTCGTGCTGTAAATGTCTTCCTTGTTTTTAGTTCACGTGATTACGTAGGAGGCGTGATGACGCGATACGTGACTCCGCCTCCTCCATTACAGTGTATGGACAAAAAATATGTTCCAGTTATGACCATTACGCTTTGAATTTCGAAATGAAACCTGCCTAACTTTTGTAAGTAAGCTGTAAGGAATGAGCCTGCCAAATTTCAGCCTTCCACCTACACGGGAAGTTGGAGAATTAGTGATGAGTGAGTCAGTGAGTGAGTCAGTCAGTGAGGGCTTTGCCTTTTATTATTATAGATGAGTGACCGGAAATGCTCTGAACAATCCAGGACAGCCTAAGAAATGCTTTGCTGATTTGGAGGTAAAACCTACTTGATAAGGTGGCAAAGTCTGGAAGCATCAGGAGCTTCATGAAATGGGTGTGCATGGCCAAGGAGCAGCACACAAGCCTGAGATAAACAGCTGCAGTATAAAGCACACGGTCCACCATAGGGGTCTAAAGCAGTGGAAATGTGGAGTGATGAATCGCACTTCACTATCTGGCAGTCTGATGGATGACATTGGGTTTGTTGAACAGCCAGGCTGTAAACTGCTGTGGAGGTGACATAATGGCAGGGTTTGGACTAGATCCCTTGATTCTATGGTTAATGCTACAGCAAGCAAAGACATTTTAGACCAGGGGTGACCAACTCGGGTCCTGGAGGACCACCGTGGCTGCAGGTTTTCATTCTAATCCTTTCTTTTAACTGAGTGCCCTGTTTGTGCTGTTAATTAACTTCTCGTGAATTCATTATAGTTGAACCAGCTCTAAAACTGATCCTCATATCCTCTTCATTGCTTCTTATCATCGTGGATGAGTGTAAACTTCAATTTTCATATCGATAATCAGTGTGACCAAAAAGTAAAAGAATTTATGAACCTCCTGGACTCTTGATTTGAGACAGCTTGTTAATCAGCCTACACATAAAGCAGGACATACGTTAGACTTAGTGATTACTAAAGAACTAAAAGTTGATATAAAACAGGTCATTGATATTGGTCTATCAGACCATTTTCTTCTACTTTTTAATATAGAAATAATGATAGAAAACACTCATGAGAAGCATATTGTTAAAAAAACGCTTCTTTGACTCATCAGCAGCTTTAAAACTTACAAACATTCTAAGCAACCAGTCCGTTTATAGTGCCAACTATAATAGCGAGGAGAATGTAAATAGTAAGGTGGAAAGATTTAATACTAAAGTGAGGGCTGCTCTTGACATAGTTGCACCTGAAAAGGCAGTTAAAAAATCTTCTAGTATTGTTATACCATGGAAGACCCAAAGAGTGTCTGATTTAAAAAGAACATGCTGTAGAGCTGTGAGTAAATGGAGGAAGACTAAACTAACTATCCACTATGAAATATTAAAAGTTAAAATAACAGAATACAATAACACAGTCTGTCTTGAGAGGCGCTGCTATTTCTCTAAGATTATAAATAACAATGCTAGTAATCCCAGAGTCTTATTCTCGACGATTGATCGTCTGTTAAACCAGGTAACTCAAATGAATGCCTCCTAAGTACTTCCAGTAAAACCTGTGAGGTTATCGCTGTATTTTTCAATCAAAAAATTAATGATATTCGAAATAACATAGTATATCTCCCCAATACTAAGGATCCTCCTATACCCCAGTATTCCGTTATAAACAAATTAAATTCTTTCACTAGGATAGATTTACATAAAATAATTTCTCAAATGAAACCCTCCACCTGCGTTCTTGACCCAATACCAACAAATTTTTTCAAAGAAGTATCGGGCGTGCTTATTGATAATGTTCTTGACATAGTAAATTCGTCATTAGATACGGGGGTCTTCCCAGACTGTCTTCCCAGACTGTCTTAAGACTGCGGTAGTTAAACCCCTACTTAAGAAAAATAACCTCGACCCCTCTGCTCTTGAAAATTATAGACCCATCTCTAACCTGCCTTTCTTAAGTAAAATCCTAGAGAAGGCAGTCATTATGCAGTTAAATGAGCACCTCAATAAACCTGCTATTCTTGATAAATTTCAGTCAGGTTTTAGAACAAATCACAGCACAGAAACTGCACTCGTTAAAGTAGTAAATGACTTGCAGGTCAATGCAGACAGAGGCCGTCTATCTGTTCTTATCCTCTTAGATCTGAGTGCCACATTTGACACCATTGATCATAATATTCTTAGAAATCGCCTTAGCCAATGGGTGGGCCTCTCTGACAGTGTCTTAAATTGGTTTGAATCCTACCTGGCAGGAAGAAAATTCTCTGTTAGTTGTGGTGATTATACTTCAATGACACATGATATTCTATATGGTGTTCCACAAGGCTCTATCCTGGGTCTGCAGCTCTTCTCAATCTACATGCTTCCATTAGGTCAGATTATCTCAGGGCACAACGTGAGCTACCACAGCTATGCTGATGACACACAGCTGTATTTATCAATTGCACCTGATGACCCCGATTCTCTTGATTCACTAATCACATGTCTAACTTGTATCTCAGAATGGATGAATAGTAACTTCCTCAAATTAAATAAAGAGAAAACCGAAATCTTAGTGATTGGCAATAATGGATACAATGAGGCTATTAGAAATAACTGGATGCATTAGGATTAAAAGTCAAAACGGAGGTAAAAAGCTTAGAGGTAACTGTTGACTGTAATCTAAATTTTAAATCGCATATTAATCAGATCACTAGGACAGCATTTTTTCACTTAAGAAACATAGCAAATGTTAGACCTCTTATATCATTGAAAGATGCTGAAAAATTAGTTCACGCTTTTGTTTTCAGTCGACTAGATTACTGTAACGCACTCCTCTCAGGACTACACAAAAAAGACATAAATCGTTTGCAACGAGTGCAGAATGCAGCTGCTAGAATCCTTACCAGGAAAAGAAAATCCGAGCACATTTCTCCAGTTTTGATGTCACTACACTGGTTACCTGTGTCATTCAGGATTGACTTTAAAATTCTGCTTATGGTTTATAAAGCCTTAAATAATCTCTCCCCATCCTATATATCGGAATGTCTGACGTCTTATATTCCAAATCGCAACCTCAGATCCTCAAATGACCATCTCCTTAGAATTCCAAGAGCAAAACTTAAAAGAAGTGGTGAGGCAGGTGGACTTCTGCTGTTATGCACCTAAAATCTGGAATAGCCTGCCAGTAGGAATTTGCCAGGCTAATACAGTGGAGCTCTTTAAAACACTACTGAAAACACATTATTTTAACATGGCCTTCTCATAACTTCACTGTAATTTAATCCTGATACTCTGTATATCTAATTCATTATAATAACTATTCATGGTGGCTCTAAAGTCTGTACTAACCCTTACTCTCTCTTCTGTTTCCTTTTCCGGTGTCCTTTTGGTGGTGGTGCAAGGCTTGCGCCACCACCATCTACCCAAAGCACCATGATGTTCCAACAATGATGGATGGATTAAAAGCCAGAAGTCTGTATGACCATCAGCATCAAGTGACTCCATGAGAACCCAAACTACAAAGAGGACTATTTCATTTATGTTAGGTAGAATGCCCAGAGGGGACTGGGTGGTCTCGTGGCCTGGAACCCCTATAGATTTTATTTTTTTCTCCAGCTTTCTGGAGTTTTTTTTTGTTTTTTCTGTCCACCCTGGCCATCGGACCTTACTCCTTTTGTCCGTTAACTAATGTTGTCTTATTTTAATTTTGTATTTTGTCTGTTATTTTTCTTTTCTTTATTATGTAAAGCACTTTGAGCTACTTTTTGTACTTTTTGTTGTTGTTGTAAACTCTTCCTTTATATTCCTACATGTAAGTGTACACAAACTGGGGCATTTCTCATGACTTGTTCATTTTTGGTTTATTGTTTCTTGTTAGAACTTCAGAACTTTGATCTTCATGTATTTAACTAGCATGGGAAGCGCGTTATATAAATAAAATGTATTATTAATATTATTATTAGGTGTTTGATATTAGTTTATACAAAATACATGTGTGAATATTTCTGAAGCTCTTTCAGCATGTGAAACATGATATATATAAATAAAATGTGTTATTATTATTATTAGGTGTTAAATGTTTGATATTAGTTTATATCCTGTGTTATTAATGACATCCTTATTTTATAAATAAAATACTTGTGTGAATATTTGTGAAGCTCTTTGAGCATGTGAAACATGATATAAATAAATAAAATGTGTTATTATTGTTATTATTATTATAAGGTGTTTAATGTTTGATTTTAGTTTACATCCCGAGTTATTAATGTTATCCTTGCTATACTCCTAAAATACACGTGTGAATACTCGAGACTGAGAAACACTCATCCTCAAACTGATTTTTAAGTCTCAAATTAAGCTGAGATTCAATGACTTCTTCATTTGTCAAAAATTTAGTAATAATTTGCTGTGCAACACTACTGTGTGCCTCCTGCTCTGACATGTTGATTACAACGGACAGGAAGTGGGGGGGCGGGGGGAGTACGAGAGCAGCTAACACTACAAACGGCAAGTTCAAACCTGCATGTGTTTATCAAATGAGTCACGTCCACCTCACACTCTTTATAAGAACAGAGCACAGGACTTACCTGACCGCACTGTGCCAAATGGAAAGTTTGGGGGGGGGGGGGGGGGGGGTTATGGTGTGGGCCCCCTTAGTTCCAGTGTAAGGAATTCTTAATGCTTCAGCATACAAAGCCATTTAGAAAAATTTCAGTTTGGGGATGGCAACACGACTGGCACACTCACACCAGTGGATAAAGCAAGGTCTGGAAAGAAATTTGAAAACCTTCAGGGAAAAAAAAAAAAAGAAAACTGGAAAGAAGGTCAGTAGGACCACCAAGACAGAATACATGTGTGTGAATGAGAGGGAGGTCAGTGGAATGGTGGGGATGAGGGAGTAGAGTTGGAGAAAGTGGATGAGTTTGAATACTTGGTATTAACAGTACAGAGTAATGGGGATTGTGGAAGATAAGTGAAGAAGAGGGTGCAGGCAGGGTGGAGAAGAATGTCAGGAGTGATTTGTGACAGACGGGTATTAGCAAGAGTGAAAGGGAAGGTCTACAGGACGGTAGTGAGACCAGCTATGTTATATGGGCTGGAGACGGGGGCACAGGAGACAGAGCTGGAGGTAGCAGAGTTAAAGATGCTAAGATCTGCATTGGGTGTGACGAGGATGGACAGGATTAGAAATGAGGACATTAGAGGGTCAGCTCATGTTGGACGGTTAGGAGACAAAGTCAGAGAGGTGAGATAGCGTTGGTTTGGACATGTGCAGAGGAGAGATGCTGGGTATTTTGGGAGAAGGATGCCAAGGATAGCGCTGCCAGGGAAGAGGAAGGCCTAAGAGAAGGTTTATGGATGTGGTGAGAGAGGACATACAGGTGATGGGTGTGACAGAACAAAATGACGAGGACGGGAAGAGATGGAGAAAGATGATCCGCTGTGGCAACCCCTAACGGGAGCAGCCAAAAGAAGAAGAAGATTAAATGATCATGTTTACTGAATCAGTGTTAACGTTTTGTTTTTTAGACACGGGACGAAGATTTCCACAGCACTGCCACACAAATTGATTTCTTCTCTGGTAAGAAAGGGCTCGGCCCAGTAGATAAGAAAGCGCTAAAAGAAGACCACCTGGCGGCCTTTTTAAAGAAATTCTTAACATTTGTTATCAATCCAGTTTTCAGACTGCTAGTAGCAGGCAGGGGAAAGACATTTTCCACAGCACAGCGCCTACTGCACAAATTAGTTCCCCCACTAGGAGGAAAGAAATGGGGTCCCAATAGATTAATAGATGGCTTCTTAAAAGGACTGTGCAAAGTTTTATTCGTCAAGTGTTCCATTTACAAGTGGCAGGGAAAACGGATTTTGACACCACATGTCTCAATTTTGTCAGTAAGCGTCTTCTCCACAGATTGTAAAAGACCTATAGAATGAAGGCTGCCTACAAGCTGTTACAAAGATTTCCAATAGTTGCGAAGACATGTTGTTTTATCGTAAAGGTGCGAGGGAGCTATTCGGTGTGCCGCCGCCAAACCTAAGCGCTCGTTCCCCAAAACTTAAGTGAACTACGCGGCGTCAGACGCCTCCTCAAAATTGTGGATGCCGCGTTCACGGGTAATCTAAATTGTTTTTTTAACTACACCTGCAAATCGCCGGACCGCCCGACCCCCCGATTCTCACCAGTTGTCCTCACGGCTCGTTCTCTCACAGTTTCTTTCTTTCTTTTTTTTCTTCTTTTGCTCACCTCGTACTCGACGCATGTGCCACGTGTGAGCGCGGTCACGTGTCCCTCGTCGCATGTGGATGACGTACTTTTGCCTCGCCTCCTTTCCTTTCTCCGCTCCACGTGTTCAGACCTGTTTAGGGCCACAAGAATCAAACAAAGCCAGACGTGGGTTTCGACTATGGATGGGGATCCCCAGAGGTGAGGGACGAGGCGACGCGCTGCGCTGACGGGTTTCTTGATTTTAGGAGGTGCTCCTTCATGAGTTTACTTCTAGGTAGCAAACCCGTATGGGCCCAATCTGGGTTTTATGTGGGTCCCATGCGGGTTTACACGCATCCAGTGAACTACATGCAGTGGCGAAGGGTTGCTGCTGGACACTATGTGCAGCATCAGGAGGACTTCGAGTGACAAGAAAAGGGATCTGTCATGCTATAACAGTGGCCACTTTTCAGGTAAACCGGTTTATGATTTTTGCAGACCTCTTCCGATAACGCGTGGTTTTAAAACCGCTTTTGGCACATTTCAAATCTTCAATGATCTCCAGGGCGCTGGACAGATAATTCCTTGTATTACTGTATTTCAGTCTGTTCATAAGTGACTGCGCTAAATTGTGACTGAGCTAAACACGCATGCGCAGCAACGTCTCAGCGTCGCACGTTAAAACAAAAGTCCGGGTGCCCATATGGTTTGATGTGGCTTTGTTTGCACGTATTATATGTAATCATCCAGGAGTCTGATGTTGGATCCCTTATGGAAGGCTTCCGGTAAGCTTATTCAAGAAAGTGCACACTTTTTTTTTTTCTTTTCTTTTTTTTTTTATTCCAGTGCTTAATTTGTCAAGGGGGCAAATGAGGGCAACGGCCCAGCCTTGAAAATGAGTGACCCCTTGGGTGCTGTAGAAGACCGCCTACGTGTTTTTTTTATCATATCATTTATAACTTTTTAATCACCTCTAATCAACTGTGCACGTAATAGGTGAGATTTATAGGATAAGAACAAGTGCTGCTGCAAATGTGCTTGCTGTACATTTTAAAGTGGTCGCCATGACAGGTGAGGAGTTTCCTTTATAATGCAACTTAAGCTGTTTCATTCTCACAGTTTGAATTGCTTATGTGGCAAAGAGGTGACAGTTGAATTCCACCACATCCCAATGTTTGGCGGTCCAGATTGGCTCCACATTCCCCCCTTGCTTCTGTGAGACTGTTGAACCCGAACCGTCAATTAGTGTTGAACCCGAGATCAGGCGGGCAAACGAGGACACACACCTCCAGCAGTGGGTATGCAAAGGTGACAAGTGCCTTTACTTAAAACCAATCAAAAACAAAAAAAACTGTTCAAAACTGCAGTGATCTGTATCAATAAATAAAGGAATAAATCCAAAGGGGGTGGCACAGTGGGTAATAATAATAATAATTCATTACATTTATATAGCGCTTTTCTCAGTACTCAAAGCACTATCCACACAGGGAGGAACCGGGAAGTGAACCCACAATCCTCCACAGTCTCCTTACTGCAAAGCAGCAGCACTACCACTGCGCCACCTGTGAGGATGGGTAGCATTTCTGCCTTGCAGTTAGGGGACCCGGGTTCACATGTTCTCCCCGTGTCTGCGTGGGTTTACTCCCACAGTCCAGAGAGATTCACGTCAGGTGCATTGGCGATTCTAAATTGTGCCTTGTGTGTGTGTGTGTGTGCCCTGCCCAGGGTTTGTTTCCTGCCTTGTGCCCTGTGTTGGCTGGGATTTTCTCCAGCAGACCCCCATGACCCTGTACTTAGTATATAGCGGGTTGGATAATTGATGGATGGATAAATCCAAAGGGATGAAGTGGAGGTTAAAAATCAATTCAATAAAACCGAGGTCAGAATCACCGGCATTTCCTTTTCAAAATGTCAGCACCAATGCTACCTCCCAAAAGCATACCCAATACAGATCCCACAGCACAAGGAGACGTCCTACTGACGGGTGCAGTCAGCCATCAATTACTGGCTCGGGTCCCAGTTGCCATTCCAGGGGTGCCACATGCCCGCTGCCAGTCTCCTTCAGTGCCCGAGGGAGATGCCACATAACGGGCCGCCCCTCCTTTCCTGCATTGGTCAATGGGGGCGCCCCTCCTCAGCCCCAGTCTCCTCACCACGAGCCTCGTCCCCCAATCATTCCTTTAGTTCCTCCACACCAGCTCTCTTCTCCCACTCCTACCTTTTACTCTTTCTTTTCTTTCATTTCATTTCAATCTTTGTACTCTCCTTGCTGTTTTCTTTTTCTTTCTTTCTTTCTTTCTTTCTTTCTTTCTTTCTTTCTTTCTTTCTTTCTTTCTTTCTTTCTTTCTTTCTTTCTTTCTCTGTCCCCCTGTCTGCCATGCAGCTTTCTCCTCCAATTAGCTGGATTCGGCGCAGATGTGACTCGCCAAGCACCCTGAGATAATAATGCGGCCCCCAACTGATCCGCTCGCTTTTGCACGTGAGGGTGCAGTCAACCCCCGCAGTGCCATCAGGCAAACCCACCCTGAGCCTCCATGCTGTCGGGACGTTGATTATTTATTTCAAATCTACTCTTACTTTTTTTTTTATCTGTATGTAAAGCGACCTTGGGTTTGTGAAAGGCGCTCTATAAATGCAATTTATTACCATTATTTATTACTTATCATGCCATGGAAAAATATTTTTATGTTTTTTTCTGGTATTTTTTCCCCATTTAAAAAAAAAAATGAAGGGTTCCAGGCAAATAAGATGAGGAGGGTTGACTGAAACGTTACATAATAATAATAATGTAAGACTTTCAGTAGACCCCAGAAACTACCGGAGTAAATGTTTAAGAGCCAGGGACACACATATAGAGGGACAGAGGACGAGGAGATTTGTTGTAACGATTTGTCCTTTTAAATTCAGTTGAGGTCAGAAGTTTCCATCCACTTGGGGTGAATTCTTTCCAACTCCCTTTCTAAGCCCTCCACTGATCTTAACCTAACAAACGATAAATTTGTCAGATTGTTGAAGACGTCTACTGTGCAAGGCAGAAGCCATTTTTTCCCCACAATGTTCAGAGACCTCCCAACTGTTTCACTTTTTATTGACCACATCACAATTCCAGGGGAGGTGACAAGTTTCCATACACTTTGTTCCTATTTGGTCACATTGGCCAAACGTTTCGTGTCACCTTCCACACGCTTCTTACAATAAGTTGCTGGAGGTTTGGCACCTTCCTGTTGACAGAACCCTGGTAGGTCTCCCTGCTCGCACACGCTTTGTCATTTCAGTCAGATTGAGGTCACAGCTTTGTGATGGCCACTCCAATACCTCGACCTTGTTGTCCTTTAAACCACTTTCCCACAGCTTTGGAGGTCTGCTTGGGGTCCTTATCCATTTGGAAGACCCATTTGTGACTGAGCTGCACCTTCCATGCTGAGCTCTTGAGATGTTGCTGCAGTGTGTCTCCATCATTGTCCTTCCTCATGAAGCCATCTATTTTATGAAGTGTACCAGACCCTCCAGCAGCCCCCCACAACATGACGCTTCCACCCCTATGCTTGTTCTTTTGCTTGCCAGCCTCACCCTTTGTCCTCCAAACATCACAATGGTCATTGTGGCCAAACAGTTCACTCTTGGAGTTCTCAGACCAGAGGACATTTCCCCAGGAGGTCAGCTTTGTCCCCATGTGCCACTGGATGGCGTCTTTGGAGCAGTGGGCTTCTTCCTGGCTGAGAAGCCTTTCAGGTAATGTCGATGTCGGACTCGTTTTACTGTGGATATCGAATCTCATCTATCTGTGTCCTCCAGCATCTTCACAAGCTCCTCTGTTGTTCTGGGATCGATTTGCACTTTCCGCACCATTCTTTTGTACAAGGCAGAATGTGTCTCCTTCCTGAAAGGTATTATGGCTGGGTGGTCCCCTGGTGTTTATACTTGCATATTATTGTTTATACAGATGAACATGGAACCTTCAGGAATTTGGAAATTGTTCCCAAGGTTGAACCAGATTTGCGGAGGTCTACCTTTTTTTTTTTTTTTTCTTGAGGTCTTGGCTGATTTTTTTGATTTTCCCATCATGTCCAGTAAAGAAGCGGTAAGTTTGATGGTCGGCCTTAACATCCATCCACATGTTGACTCCAATGAGGCTAATTGGCTATCAGAAGCTAATTGTCAAATCACCTAAAGGCTTGACATTATTTTCTGGAATTTTCCAAGCTGTTTAAAGGCTCAGTTAACAAAGTGTATGGAGACATGTGACCCGCTGGAATTGTGATACGGTCAATAAAAAGTGAAATACTTGGAGGTCTCTGAATATTGGTGGAAACAAATGACTTCAACAGGACCTCCATCTTACACTTCTTTTAGTTGAAGGACTGACCTCTTATGTGGGACCTTAGCAGAAGATGTTGGAATTTCCACATTAATAATCTCATCTACACTTCCCTGATGGTCCATTTTTGATGCTTCCATCTTGAATTGCAGCTTATCAGTAAGACGCAACCTTCCTCATCTTAACCCATGCTGACCGCAAACTTACATTCCTTTCTTCGCCACACGATACTCAGTGTTTTCCTTAATAATTTGTGCCATCATTTTCTCCACCGTGCATGTTAGGCTTATGGTCTGGGTTTCTTTTGATCTGCCGGATCCCCCTTTACATATCTGGCAACGGTTGTAATGTACGCGCGCAAAGGGGGGGACAGCTTAAGGGCTCTGGTGATTGCAGTTCCCTGCCACTCCATGGGTTGGCACTGTGTTCTAATACCTTCTCTCTTCCTCCCCTCTGCAGACTGGATGACAGATAGATAGATAGCGTAGTTGGCAGGATTAGAGAGAGAGCGTAGTTGGCAGGATTAGAGAGAGAGAGAGATAGCGTAGTTGGCAGGATTAGAGAGAGAGAGAGAGAATGCATAGTTGGCAGGATTAGAGAGAGAGATAGCGTAGTTGGCAGGATTAGAGAGAGAGAGAGAGAGATAGCGTAGTTGGCAGGATTAGAGAGAGAGATAGATAGCGTAGTTGGCAGGATTAGATAGATAGCGTAGTTGGCAGGATTAGAGAGATAGATAGATAGATAGATACTTTATTAATCCCAAGGGGAAATTCACATTTTTTTTTTTTTTGAAACAGATCAGCGAGTTTTTATTTCAGGTCTGAGAAATGCAGGAGTGCAACCCACTTGTTAAAACTAAAGGTGCACTCCTGTACAATGAGACACATGAAGATGTGCATTCTAAATCCAAAAAGTCCTTGGCTGTCACTCCATTGCAAAATGCTCACCCACAACTTCATTGCTTCTTCCTAGTAATGTGGTCACTCTTTCAAATTCCAGTGGGATGGTCTTTGGTACATTCTTCATATCTCTTTCGAATATCTCTTTTCAAATGCTGATACTTCTAACAACTCATTGATGTCCTGCTCCTGGTCTGATGAGGGCTTCTTGATAGCCACTGCTGCTTTGGCAGCTGCTGGATGGTAGTGTTTCTGTAAAGTCTGTAGTTCCCAAAGAGAGCTCTGCAGTGCATGGCAATCAGCTGGGTTCTTCTCCTCCATCAGGTAAGGGTCTTCACAAGTACCTGCAGTAGGACCTGACAGCTCGGATGTCTACGGATCAGGTTATAGATGAACGGAATGACCATTAGAAGTGCCTGTGGGGGTGCTGTCAATGCTAGCCTTGCCAGCCTTTTCACAAATGCAGCAACCAGGTAGGCAGGTAAGTGACCTGAGGACAAGAATAAGTCGAGCAGATGAAAGAAGCGTGCACTGTATTTCACATGGTACACTGACGGCTCAAGCAGACTGTACAGCTTGGCGTAGAAATCGGGGTAGTCTAGGTTGTGCTGGTTTATGAGAACAAATAGTCCATTTAAGCAAGCAGGCTGATAGCTCCTCCAATGTCATAGGCTGCGGTCAAGAAGTGAATCATCAATTTCGGATTGCTCATGCAGTATAACTTGGACTTTTTTGTACATGTCACTGGGCAGCTTGTATTTCAGAAATGTCAGCCACATCTTCTCAAAAACACGCCTGTGTTCCTTTAGCTTGCTTGCCTTCCAATCCTCGAGTTTATCTCCCTGTCTCACCAAAAAGGAAGTCATCTCACTGCCGCTGCTGGGCATGACAATAGCAGACATCAGAGCAAAAGCATCATTGTGATATATCGAGACCTTTCCTTTGCATTACACTGGCCATGCCGCAGGTCAAGGAGGTCATGACATAGTAACGCACATCTTCAAATGCCAGGTATTCCTGAAATATGGAGATGAGCATCGACGTGTCCTCTTCTGTGGAAACCCAAGTGTTCCACCACAACCTTCAGCAGCTCTATCTAGGAAAAACAGAGTGCTCATCCCAATCCGTTTTAGATAGTGGATGCTTTGCTTCCTCTTCAGAAAACTTCATCAATGCACAAAGGGCAGACTCTTTGACACGATAAGCGTCATGGCCTAGGAGATCCAGCAGCTGTTCCGCACAGCCATTGTAGCGGTGCCTCATCAATGCCTCGTACTTCTCTTCAGCACTGAAAGACTCTGGTGTCTCATGCTCTTTGGGAAGCAGCCCTGTGTACAGCTCTCCTCTGCCCAACAAAATGGTGAACACTTTCTGGCAGGCCTCTATGGCACTAAGGACATCGGCTTCTCTGGTGACCTGTAAATGTTCCAAGATATCAAATACTTCGTTCGCTTCTCTTTTATTGTTTAACACACTGTCAGCTTTCTCGGCCAAACGCTTTTTTAATGTCTCACTCTGGGCAGCCACGTTCCGCTCTTTGGATGGCGCCATTTTTGAGCTTCTGACATCAATTCTATTGTCCTCCCACCTGGTCCAGCCTCTTACCTGCTAGAAGGGCTTAAGAGCAGAAGATCTGCCTTCTTGAACACGTTTGTCACAATGATTGCTTGTTTTATTGTGGATTGCTGCCATTCCAGTTATATGGGATCACCAGGGTGTGGCCCCAATTCTTTGTCGTGATCTGTCTGTTCTCTTACGTGGTAGGATATTTGTAAGCTCCCAGTCCTACAGAGATCTGTATCGAGGAATTTGATCTGCAGTCAGTAGGCTCCTTATGCTGACCAGTCTTGTCCTGGCGAGTTTTTAGGTTTCAGGCTGTAGCCCTGCCACATAAGGAGTTTTACCTGTGTGTGTGTGTGTGTGTGTTGTATTGTACAGTTGTGCTTGAAAGTTTGTGAACCCTTTAGAATTTTCTATATTTCTCCATAAATATGACCTAAAACATCATCAGATTTTCACTCAACTCCTAAAAGTAGATAAAAAGAAACCAGTTAAACAAATGAGACAAAAATATTATACTTGGTCATTTATTTATTAAGGAAAATGATCGAATATTCCATATTTGTGAGTGGCAAAAGTATGTGAACCTTTGCTTTCAGTATCTGGCGTGACCCCCCTTTGCAGCAATAACTGCAACTAAACGTTTCTGGTGACTGTTGATCAGTCCTGCACACCGGCTTGGAGGAATTTTGGCCCATTCCTCCATACAGAACAGCTTCAACTCTGGGATGTTGGTGGGTTTCCTCACATGAACTGCTCATTTCAGGTCCTTCCACAACATTTCGATTGGATTAAAGTCAGGACTTTGACTTGGCCATTCCTAAACATTCACTTTATTCTTCTTTAACCATTCTTTGGTAGAACGACTTGTGTGCTTAGGGTCGTTGTCTTGCTGCATGACCCACCTTCTCTTTGAGATTCAGTTCATGGACAGATGTCCTGACATTTTCCTTTAGAATTCTCTGATATAATTCAGAATTCATTGTTACATCAACGAAGTAAAGCCGTCCTGGCCCAGAGGCAGCAAAACAGGCCCAAACCGTGATACTACCACCACCATGTTTCACAGATGGGATAAGGTTCTTATGCTGGAATGCAGTGTTTTTCCTTTCTCCAAACGTAACGCTTTTCATTTAAACCAAAAAGTTCTATTTTGGTCTCATCTGTCCACAAAACATTCTTCCAATAGCCTTCTGGTGTGTCCACGTGATCTTTAGCGAACTGCAGACGAGCAGCAATGTTTTTTTTGGAGAGCGGTGGCTTTGGGATTAATAAAGTATCTATCTATCTATCTACCTATCCATCCATCCATCCATCCATCCTTGCAACCCTGCCATGCACACAATTGTTGTTCAGTGTTCTCCTGATGGTGGACTCATGAACATGAACATTACCCAATGTGAAAGAGGCCTTCAGTTGCTTAGATCAAACTGGATTTATTAAAAGCCGACACCTATCTTCAAATCTCCGACGCTTGTTTAATGTTATATATTCACCAGCAAAGTCAAACACCCCAGAGATATTACTATACTCACAGGTGGCGCAGTGGTAGTGCTGCTGCTTTGCAGTAAGGAGACTGTAAAATTGTGGGTTCACTTCCCGGTTCCTCCCTGTGTGGATAGCGCTTTGAGTATTGAGAAAAGCGCTATATAAATGTAATGAATTATTATTATTATTATTCTCATTAGACGCAGAAAAAGCATTTGACATGATCGAATGGAATTACCTTTTCACTGCATTGGAGAAATTTGGGTTTGGCCCGAATATTTGTGCATGGATCAAACTACTGTATACCAATCCAGAAGCTTCAGTTTGTATTAATAACATTTCCTCAGACTACTTTAAACTAGAACGTGGTACCAGACAAGGATGTCCCTTGTTACCACTGTTGTTTGCAATCGCCATTGAACCACTGGCGGTTCACTGCCGAAATTCTTATCAGATAAAGGGGATTGTCAGAGAAGGACTATGCAGATGATATGGTCTTATATATATCAGACCAAGAAAACACTGTCCCTGCTGTTTTAACAGCACTAACAGAATTTCAAAAGATATCTGGTCTTAGAATTAATCTGAATAAAAGTATACTCTTTCCAGTGAATTCACAAGCATATAATATTAGATTGGACACCCTACCTTTTACCATAGCAGATCAGTTTAAATACCTAGGGGTAAATATCACAAGTAAACATAAAGCTCTTTATCAACAAAATTTTGCTATCTGTATGGAAAAAATTAAGCAAGACTTGCATAGATGGTCAACCCTTCATCTCACTCTAGCCGGAAGAACTAACATTGTTAAGATGAATATCCTTCCTAAACTTCTCTTTTTATTTCAAAACATTCCAATATATATCAATAAATCGTTTTTTAAACCGTTAGATTCAATAATAACCTCATTCATTTGGAACTCAAAACACCCACGTATCCGAAGAGCGACCCTACAAAGACCTCAGGCAGAAGGTGGCATGGCTTTACCTAATTTTCAGTTTTATTCCTGGGCAGCAAACATACAAGCCATAAAAACCTGGACACAAATAAATGAACATACACAGGCTTGGTCTGCAATAGAAGTAAAATCCTGTAGTACTTCTTTATACTCCCTGCTCTGCGCTCCAATAAATACAAGTTATCTCAAATATACTAATAACCCAATTGTGCTTTACTCACTCAGAATATGGAACCAAATTAGAAAGCATTTTAAGATGGAAAATCTTTTATCAGTGGCACCTCTGCAGGAGAACCACCTCTTTCAGCCTTCGCAAGTATATCCAGTTTTTAATACCTGGAAAAGTTTTGGGATTAAAATGCTCAGAGATCTTTATATAGACAACATATTTACATCTTTTGAACAATTACATTCAAAATTCAACCTCCCAGCTACACATTTCTTTTACTATCTTCAAATTAGAAATTTTGTTAAACAGAAATTGCCCGATTTCCCCCACTTTGCACCCTCCATCATACTGGAAAAAATACTGCTCAATTTCGAGGAAATAAAACACCATTTCCGCAATATATAAAATCTTATTAGAGTCCCTGTCTTTCAAAGATCCAAGAGGACATTTGGGAAGAAGATCTCTTAATCAATATATCAGAAAAGGAGTGGAAGGTAGCAAAGCAGAGAATTCACTCGAGTTCTATATGCGCAAAGCATAGAATTATTCAACTAAAAATTATATATCGAGCTCATCTGTCTCGCTTAAAACTGTCCAAAATGTTTCCAGGGCAGGATCCAACCTGCGAACGCTGCAACCAAGCTCCTGCCTCACTGGGTCACATGTTCTGGGCCTGCACCAAACTAACATCATTTTGGACAAAAATTTTTAAGACAGCCTTGGGGTCACAATCCCTCCTAACCCATTAACAGCTGTGTTCGGTGTTCTTCCAGATGGACTTGAATTGGAGAAGGACAAACAAACGGTGATTGCATTCACTACACTCTTGGCACGCAGACTTATTCTGTTAAATTTGAAGAATCCTAATTCTCCTCTTATAAGTCAGTGGGAAACCGATGTTTTATATTATTTGAAATTGGAAAAAATCAAATTCTCAGTTAGAGGATCTGTACAGAATTTTTTCCAAACCTGGCAGGATTTAATCAATATTATTTTAGAATAAGAGAAATAACTATTACCGCATTTATTTTTCTTCTCCATTTCTTATTTACCTTTATATATTTCTTCATTTCTTTTGTTTATTATTCCCTTGTTAAAAATCCCTAAGCAATTCTCCATTGGCTAAGCTCTCCTTCTCAAGGGTGGGGTTTGATTTGTCTTCAATTTTTTTTTGTTATAAATTAATCTATTTGTTTGGAATGATTACAATAAAATTAATAAATAAAAAAAAAAAAAAAGAAGTTACCCTGGGGGTCCTTTGTGACCTCGCCGACTATTACACGCCTTGCTCTTGGAGTGATCTTTGTTGGTCGACCACTCCTGGGGAGGGTAACAATGGTCTTGAATGTCCTCCATTTGTACACAATCTGTCTGACTGTGGATTGGTGGAGTCCAAACTCTTTAGAGATGGTTTTGTAATCTTTTCCAGCCTGATGGGCATCAACAACTCTCTTTGTGAGGTCCTCCGAAATCTCCTTTGTTCGTGCCATGATACACTTCCCAAACATGTGATGTGAAGAGCAGACTTTGATAGATCAAAACACGGGGTGCCCACTCACACCTGATTGTCATCCATTGATTGAAAGCACCGGACTCGAATTTCACCTTCAAGCTAACTGCTCATCCTAGAGGGTCACATACTTTTCCCACTCACAAATATGGAATATTCGATCATTTACCTCAATAAATAAGTGACCAAGTATAATATTTTTGTCTCATTTGTTTAACTGGTTTCTCTTTGTCTACTTTTAGGACTTGAGTGAAAATCTGATGATGTTTTAGGTCAGATTTATGCAGAAATCTAGAAAATTCTAAAGGGTTCACAAACTTTCCAGCACAACTGTATCTCATCTGTCTTTTGTGTGCTGTGACATACAGCCTGACCATAGACAGACAGACAGACACCAGATGTCGAAGGCCACACACGTTTATTAAATACAAAAGTGCCACACAGTGCCCCCAGCACGAATCACCCTCTTCATGGGTTTCCTTTCTAAATGTCTGGTGGGCCGCATTTCCTCTCCTTTGGGGAGCTTCGTCCCGCTCCCGACCTACCTCCCCGAGTGTATTGGGGCGGCCCCTTTTATTCTCACCCGAATGTGCTCCAGGTGCCTGATGACACTCTTCGAGCAGCACTTCCTGGTGTGGTGGAAGTGCTGCCCTTGCACCCGGAAGCACTCTGGGCGTCCCTGGATGGATCTTTCTCCACCTTTCCAGGTGTGGCAGAAGTGCCCGTTTCCCAGGCTCCATGAGGCTCTGGGCGCCCCCCCCCATAATGGGCTTGAGTCCTCCTTGCTCCTTTCCCGTGGTCTCCTCAAGCTCCAGGGCGGTTGCCCCCTCGTGGCCCAGGGGATGTATAAGCCACCTCCCGGTCCTTCCAGGCGTCCCTGCTTTTTGTGTACGGCCGGGGGCTTCCACTCAGATTCAGGTGGTGGAGCCTTTCGCGGTTTAAGGCAGTGATTGACGGCATTGCCTCCATGGGCGGGATCTGGAAGGTGAACAAACAACACTGTTCCGGTTGGACAGCCAATGAAGGGTCAGAGCGCCGAAATTAAAATTGGCAAGAAGGAAGGTATGGAGATAGGAAAAGTCGCTTTTATGTGGCAAGGGAGATAAGATGGATGCTAATCGATGCTGAGGAAAAAAAATAAAACAGAAACATCTTGCCTTGAACATTGGAGAAAGGTTAGTGAGGTGGCCAACTGCATGCCTGTTTCTTTCTTTCTTCAGGCTGTCCATAGGCTTTGGATTGCTGATTTTTGGAGGATGAGATCTGTGACCCTTTTTTTAATATAAATATAGTTTCAGGATAGCGCTATCATGCATCTTTCCTCGATCCTTTACAATCTGGCTGCCCTTGTTGCACTGTTCTCCTTCCAATGGACAATAATCCTTTGGACTGAATTCAAATACAGTATATACTGTATTTAAAAGAATCTTGAGTCGGGATGTGATCATCTCGGAGAGACATTTTGACGTCACGCGAGACTAGACATTACAACCTTAGGAAGCAAGACCCATGAGATGGCGATTTTTGCACGTCACGCTCTACTTACAAACCATTTAAAACAAGATCACGGACATCTGACCTCGCAGGTGTTGGAATGCTTTTGGCAGACACACTTCATGTGCTCCCAGCTCTTAAAATGTTATACGTACTAGATGGCGCGTCAATGACTAAGCGAAGAAGAAAGAGCTGCTGCTTCTTCTTTTGGCTGCTCCCATTAGGGGTCACCACAGATGATCGTCTTCTTCCATATCTTCCTGTCCTCGTCATCTTGTTCTGTTATCCCCATCACCTGCATGTCCTCTCTCACCACATCCATAAACCATCTCTTAGGCCTTCCTCTTCTCCTCTTCCCTGGCAGCTCTATCCTTTGCACCCTTCACTCATTCTACTCAGCATCTCTCCTCTGCACATGTCCAAACCAACGCCATCTCGCCTCTCTGACTTTGTCTCCCAATCATCCCACTTGAGCTGACCCTCTAATGTCCTCATTTCTAATCCTGTCCATCCTCGTCACACCCAATGCCAATCTTAACATCTTTAACTCTGCCACCTCCAGCTCTGTCTCCTGTGCCACCATCTCCAGCCCTTATACCATAGCTGGTCTCACTACTGTCCTGTAGACCTTCCCTTTCACTCTTGCTGATACCCGTCTGTCACAAATCACTCCTGACACTCTTCTCCACCCACTCCACCCTGCCTGCACTCTCTTCTTCACCTCTCTTCCACAATCCCCATTACACATCGAAAAGAGACACGAAAGCATTGGAGAGAAAAGAAGGAAAAAAAGGTTGCACAAGAGAACAATAACAACCTATGTGCAAATTCAGAAAATAAGGAAAGTAATAATGAGTCTGAACGTCCCATGAGAGACATTTAAATTTCCCGCAAGACAAAGCAGTGAGACCAAAGGACAGCCACCGTACAGGCTTTTAAATGATCGATGCTCAGCTTGGTAGCAGGAGCAGAAAGACAGCAGCTTATCTGTCCGCATCCCCTTAGCGTCCGTTCAGACCCCAGGACAGGAGTGTAGCGCACCCACAGTGGGCTTGTGAAGCGAGTATGTGTGTATATACTGTATATACAGTATATGTATATATACAGTATATATATGTGTGTGTGTATGTCTTTTATGTCTTGTTTATATTTGTGTACATACAGTGGGTATATAAAAGAATCTCCCCCTTGAAATATTCCCATTTTTTTTACTTTACAGCTTTAAATGTAAACAACAAACTAACATTTCTTCCCAGCTTTACTTACTCAATGCAATCTCTAACATCCAAATAAAAGATATCACAGCTACAGTTCAGAAGAATGATAACAAATCATAAACAAGACCTACTGAGATTAATAAAGGACCCCCCCCCACAATGTCAATGTCATTTTGTTGACCCCCCCTTTTGCTTTAATGACAGCCCTGAGTCTGATGTGATCTTCTCTATCAGCTTTGCACATCTAGATTAAGCCCACTCAATATTTGCCCCCCACTCTTCTTTACAGTTGAACTGCTCAAGATGGTGATGTTGGTGGTCTGCTATCTTCAGATCTCTCCACAGATTTTCAGTATGATTGAGGTCTGGGCTCTGACTGGCCACACCAGGGGCCTCATGTATAACGCTGTGCGTAGAACTCACACTATAACATGGCGTAAGCACAAAAGCGGGATTGTGCGTACGCACAGAAAAATCCAGATGCAGGAATCTGTGCGCACGCATACTTTCACGTTCTCCCACTACATAAATCCCGATTTGCGTGAAAAGTAACGCACGTGCACGCGCCTTCTGTCCCGCCTCAACTCCTCCCAGAATTACGCCTCTTTGAATATGCAAATCGATATAAATAGCCTTCTGTGAAAAGACAATGGGAAAAGCACAGGGGAAAATATAAGAATTTCAGCGAATACCAAGTGGAGGCAAAGGAAAAACGTACTATTTGTTGGTTTAAACAGTGGTATAATCAACAAAAGAAAGCTGATCGAGTGACAGAGTGTCGGAAAAACTCGAAAGATCAAATTCACAAAGTCGCACAGTGCCCGAAATAAAAAAGAAATCACATATCAAAGTCGCTGTGAAAAGGCGAGTTGTAGCCCACCATCTGAGTGTCATATGAAAGCGTATTAGGGTACAGACAAAAAACATAGGCACACAGTGGGGAAAAAAGCACGAAATGTCAACTTTAATCTCGAAATTTCTTAAAATCGTTTATTTTACTAGTTTCTCAAGTAGCATGTTAAATGCTTTTTTCTGTGTTTGATCTTCTATGTGCTCTATGTGTGTGAATCACTACGTGCTTCCGTTCTTTCTCTTTCTCCGACAGGACACAGAATGCATTACATTCGAGATATTACAGCTCTCTGAATAATTAAAATACTGAGATGTATACGTGATATCATTTTCATGATGATAGGAATGAAAGCATGTTATTAAACATGGGAACACGGTGGCGCAGTGATTGTTCATATCTCACGCAAGAGTCTTGTTACACCATGTGTGACCTTCGATGAAATAATTTATTACAGCAGTACTGTCTCTTTCAAACGTACTAACCTCCAATTCCTGTCCATACTTTTCTTTCTCCAATCGCCACACAATCAGCTCTGTAATAGACGTGAAGCCATTTGTAAGCTTAAAACGCCGATTCTTCAAAACTTTTAAGGAACATTGAAATATCTTCGTAGTACATGTTTAATTATTCTATCCGTCTATCCTTCCAGTGTCGCGTCAGCACCAGCAAGAATACAGCGCAAGGCAGGAGCTATCCGTGAACTAGCTAGCGCTGCGGCACCGTGTCCTCACATGTTTAATTATTAGCAATACAGATTATTTAAATGAAGTTAAAGTTTTATCTGTATACTATAAGCAAATATTTTGCTGCATTTCATCTTAAAAATGATATTGTCATCATACACGCTTTATAAAGTAGCGCAGGTTGTGCAATATTATAACTGTAGTGCAAGTTTACAGTGAGGTGATTGAGTGCGTTTATAGTTCTTGGGATGAAACTGTTTCTGAAACGCGAGGTCCGTACAGGAAAGGGTTTGACGCTTTTTGCCGTGGTTAATGTAGTGTGTACTTGAAACTGTATACCGATAATTCTCTTTCCGATCAGCTGCTGCTGTGATTCACACTCAGATACAGTGATATAAATACTCCGAGTGGTGCAGTGAGAGTAATATGGAAAAAAATGATCCGCAGTGGCAACCCTTAACGGGAACAGCAAAAAGAAGAAGAAGATGCAGTGAGCGTAACAACGCTAAAGCAGTTCTGGTATTTGGAATACTATGGCTATTCCCTGGCCCATTATATTGCAGCAGGTTAATTACAATCAGATGTATTACACTAATAAACAATATGCAGTTAATTTCAGTGTATTTATAAAGCCGCGTCAGGAATGTGGAGCTAAGAAAGAAAGGATGAGCACACAGGAACAGTAGTTTGACCATTCTGTGGACCATTATATTGTTACAGGTTAATTACAATCAGATGCATTAAATTTATGAACGATATGTGGTTAATTTCAGTGTATTTGATAAAGCCGCCGCCGTGGATGTGGATCTAAGAAAGGGTAACCACACAGGAACAGTAGCACTGCTTTGACACTGGGTGCCGCCAGTCTGCAAAACCGGACGGATAAATTGCGTACGCCAAGGTATGAGTTACCGTGGAAATGTGCGTGGCTTTACGCCAAGTTTAGGTTTTATACATCGCGATTTGAGCGTGGAAAGGTTCGTACGCAACATTTCTGTGCGTACGCACCGTTTATACATGAGGCCCCAGGACATTCACTTTTCTCTCCTTCAGCCACTGTGTGGTCCATTTTGCTGTGTGCTGTGGGTCGTTGTCGTGTTGAAAGGTGAACATCTTCAACTTTCTGCCCATCTTCAACTTTCTGGCATAGGATAGCAGGTTTTCCTCCAGACTTTTTCAGTATTTTGCCCCCTCCATTTTTCCTTCTACCCTAACAAGATCCCCAGGCCCCCCTACAACAGGATGCTGCCCCCTCCATTGATTTACTGTCGGTATGTTGTGTTGTGGATGGTGAGCTGCATTGGTGGACCATTTGGTGTTGAGGCTAAATAGTTTCATTTTGGTCTCCTCTGACCATATAAACTTTTCCCACTTGGCATCAGAATCTTCAAGGTGCATTCTGGGAAAGCTCAAACGAGCCTTCATGTGGCCTTTCTTGAGAAGTGCGACCCTCCTGAACAAGCCACAATGGTGGAGCGCTTGTCAAATTGTTGTCACCTGCACACCATTAATGACCACTCTGTGACATCAAATCCTGTCACTCCTTCACAGTGGCCATTGGCCTCTCGGTAGCCCTTCTTACCAGTGTCCTCCTTGCTCTTCCATCCAGTTTGGAGGGTCCTAGTAGTACCAAACACTTGTTTATGATGGACTTTACTGGGCTCCTTGGGATTGATAAAGCCTTTGAGATGTTTTGGTCTCCATCTCCTGCCTTATGTCTGTCCACAACTCTATCCCTGAGATCTTTTGAAAGTGGCTGGCCACCCATAGTCAGGTGTTTGCTGTCAGTTGCTCTACCAAGGAAGGGGATGAATGGACCAGGAACAGCTTCAGTAATCACACTCATTACAATTGAGCACAGCCAGTAACTGCAATGGGAATGGGGGGCACTGACACCTCATTGAGTTGGGGGGGGGGGTCCTTTATTAATCTCAGTAGGTCTTGTTTATGATTTTTTATCATTCTTCTGAATTGTAGCTGTGATATCTTTTTCACTTGGATGTTAGAGATTGCTTTGAATAAGTAAAAGCTGGGAAGAAATATTAGATTGTGTGTTTTCATTTATGGCTGTGAAGCAAACAAAATGGGAATATTTCAAAGGGGGGGGGGGTTCTTTTCTCTACCTACTGTATATGTGCCTCTCCTGCAGGGGGTGTCTTTTTGTTTCTTCAGGTCACATTGATATTTATTTATGTATATATATATTTGCATTATTTGACTGTAAACTATTTCAACCATATATATATATATATATGTGGGGTTAGTTGGGACTGACCATCCTTTCTAATGAAAAGTGGGGATCTGGGGTGTTTGAGGGGAGTGTTTTTGTTACGAGATGACCATTTGCTTGAGGGATGGTTAAAGGGAACTTTATCTTGTTTTGGTGTCATAGTGAGTAAAAGTGTGTAATTTTTTTTTTTATATATATCTAAGTATATATATACAGTGGAACCTCGGTTTGTGAGCATAATTCGTTCCGGAAACGTGCTCGTAGTCCAAAGCACTCGTATATCAAAGTGAATTTCCCCATAAGAAATAATGGAAACTCAGATGATTTGTTCCACAACCCAAAACTATTCACATAAAAATGATTAATACAAAATATAAAGTAAAACTACATAAAACAAATTAACTTGCACTTTACCTTTGAAAAGAATCATTGCTGGTGTGAGTGAGTTTCTAAACTCTTGTGGAATTCCACCCAACGGGACGACACGCTGAAGAGCGTCCCAAAGCAATCGCAGTCTCCCATCGCTGTAGCAGTTCTCCGTAAAAGCGAATCCGAAAAGATCGCGGACATGCTATAAGCGCCTGCCGTCGATGGGTGATACAAGGAACAAGGAACATTATAAATGTGCAGGGCCCCTGCCTGACTGCTGTGTCTGTGTATAAATAACCACGCTGTTGCTGTTTCAAGCTTAATAAAGCTTGTGTTGCTAAAGTACTGAGGCTCAGCTTCGTGTTTTAGGGTGCAAGATGGGGACTCGCACGTCACAGCACACATGCGTGCGCGCGAGCACACACACACACACACACACACACACAGTCACAATGCTAATGCTGTTGTAAACAGTACACACTCGTACGGATGTTGACTATATGAGTGAGGCACTCCGACTCAGACGGAGAATAGGAGATGATTACCCACAATCCCGCAGTAAGACAGAGAGAAGAACCATCAGCTCAGTTGTGATCACATGATGCTCAGCAGACAAACTACTCGTACTGCAAGACCTCGCTCGTTTATCAAGTGAAAATTTATTAAAAATTTTTGCTCATCTTGCAAAACACTCGTAAACCAAGTTACTCGCAAACCGAGGTTCCACTGTATATATCAGGAATGGGGCTGGAGGAGGAGTATAGGGACCTAATCAATGACTTTGTTAAATGGTGCAACTCAAACCACCTACACCTGAACACCAGCAAAACCAAAGATCTGGTGGTGGATTTTAGGAGGCCCAGACCCCTCATGGACCCCGTGATCATCAGAGGTGACTGTGTGCAGATGGTGCAGACCTATAAATACCGGGGAGTGCAGCTGGATGATAAATTAGACTGACCACCAATACTGATGCTCTGTGCAAGAAAGGACAGAGCCGGTTATACTTTCTTACAAAGCTGGTGTCCTTCAACATCTGCAATAAGATGCTGCAGATGTTCTATCAGACAGTTGTGGCGAGCGCCCTCTTCTACGCGGTGGTGTGCTGGGGAGGCAGCATTAAGAGGAAAGACGCCTCACGCCTGGACAAACTGGTGAGGAAGGCAGGCTCTATTGTTGGCATGGAGCTGGACAGTTTAACATCTGTGGCAGAGCGACGGGCGCTGAGCAGGCTCCTATCAATTATGGAGAATCCACTGCATCCACTAAACAGGATCATCTCCAGACAGAAGAGCAGCTTCAGCGACAGACTGCTGTCACCGTCCTGCTCCACTGACAGACTGAGGAGATCATTCCTCCCCCAAACAATGCGACTCTTCAATTCCACCCAGGGGGGGTAAACATTAACATTTAACATTATACATAGTTATTGTCTGTTTTTCACCTGCATTATTATTATTACTGCGGTGGGTTGGCACCCTGCCCAGGATTGGTTCCCTGCCTTGTGCCCTGTGTTGGCTGGGATTGGCTCCAGCAAACCCCCGTGACCCTGTGTTCGGATTCAACGGGTTGGAAAATGGATGGATGGGTGGATTATTATTATTATCAATCTTTAATTTAATATTATTTATTGTATCAGTATACTGCTGCGGGATAATGTGAATTTCCCATTGGGATTAATAAAGTATCTATCTATCTATCTATCTATCTATCT
Source organism: Erpetoichthys calabaricus (assembly GCF_900747795.2). Taxonomy (NCBI): domain Eukaryota; kingdom Metazoa; phylum Chordata; class Cladistia; order Polypteriformes; family Polypteridae; genus Erpetoichthys; species Erpetoichthys calabaricus. Next base: position 16,027,809 of record NC_041398.2, on the reverse strand, counting down.
ATCTATCTATCTATCTATCTATCTATCTATCTATCTATCTATCTATCTATCTATCTATCTATCTTTTCTTGTGTTGTTTCCCAAATGTTTCTTTTTGTTTTTTTTCTTTGCTTAATACTAAGCAGGGAGGGGAGAAGTGACAGAACATCCGGGTCCAATGTTTGAAGTTTTTGGTAATGTAGCATGGCCCTCTTTGGAGTCTAAGGTAATCATTTCAAGGCTTTTTAGTCCTCACTACACGTCTCTTTCTACCATTTCCAAATCCCTCTGTCTCAGTCCCTGTTGCTGTTTATCAGTTTCTTCACATTTTGTCCCTTCTCTGCTCCACTGCCTGGATATTCTCGTCTGCCTTGTTCATTTCTAATGCACTTCACTGTTGCTCTCGTACGCCTTACAGTTAGCCCTGCAATCTCTGCATTTGTATAACGTACTCGACTGTTTCCTTTATCTCTTCTTATTTTTAGATTCCTTTTGTGGATGAACTTGTCCTGAATCTTATTTTAGATTTTCACCCAGAAAAATAGCCCAGAAAACTGAGAATCCTTTGTAACAAACAGTAGTGTTTAAGACAACTGGACAAAAAAAAAAAAAACACTTATTGAGTGAGCCCCGTCATTTGAATAGCTGAGATCTCCAGGCCAAAACTTCACAAAATATCAAAGAAATTAATTTTATGTGTGTTAGGTTCTTTTGAATCACATAGTAAAGAAACATATTAATTTGTACCAATTGGCATACAGGTAAACAGTATAATCTTTAAACATTCCTCCATTATCCAACCCGCTATATCCTAACTACAGGGTCACGGGGGTCTGCTGGAGTCAATCCCAGCCAATACAGGGCACAAGGCAGGAACAAACCCCGGGCAGGGCATCTTTAAACAATTACCTCTTAATATTATCTAAATGTCCCAAAATAGCTAAAAAGAATAAGAAAGCGTTTGGCACATATGTATATCTGAAGAGCAGCATCTAATTTATGCCTTCTGGGAGGGTTGCCATGCAAGGACTGGCATTTCGGCTGGAGCCGAACTGAGATCTTTACCCAGCTGGGAGGCCCATGGCGTGTAAGGAGAGGGGAAAACAGTGTGCCTGGGGTATTGTCTCCCCTAAAACGGTAGATGGCAGCCTACCTGGGTTATGGTACAAGCATGGATTCCAACAGGACACATTGGGAACTGGAGGTCATTGGCTCAGCCCTGTTGGGTTTTGGGGGGTGCTGAGGGGACTAAAGAGCCCTGCTCTATCAGGCTCCAACATCACCTGAAAGTATTCCCAAGCTGCAGTTATCGGGGGGGGGGGGGGGGGGTGGGCGCAATAGAAGTACTTCTGGGTTTTCTATAGGAGGAAAGCCAGAGTCAGGAGAAGGAAGAGGAGGATGAAGCTTGCTGAACAGACCGGAGGAAAAGTTACAGAAAGAGGAAAAAACAGAGTTCTGGTAGTGGTGTGGGAAACTTTCTTAGTAAAGAGTTTCACACAATAATAACCCTTTGTTTCATTGGAACTTGTGTCTTGGTCTGTTGTGTCGGGAGTTTGGGAAATTGCAGCAACCCATGGGGACCACAATTCATACCAGGGGTTCTCAAACTGTGGGGTGCGCCCCCCTAGAGGGGCACAAAGTAACAAAAAAGGGGGCGCAAATGTTGCCATATGTGGCGTAATTTCGCTATTCATAGGGAAATTTTAAACATGTAGCGGTGTATCGGCAGCAAAAAATATAGGAATACATTGTATTAGGGTTTCAAAAAAATGTTGGGGGGGGGGGGGGGGCGCGCAATTAAAACGGTTACGAAAACTCGGGTCGCAAATACTTAAAGGCTGAGAAACGCTGATTCATACACAGGACAAAATCAAAAGTATAAGTTGTCATTATCTTATCATTCCCGTGGTAACTGTGCTGGGTACAAATGGTTCGGGCTACCTTAGTTAAACAGAGCAGGTACATGTAATACAAATTCTTAAAAAATAATAATAAAATACACAAAGGATACATTTTGTTTTTCTGCTACAACAATGCTTTATTATTATGGTAACAAAAACACTACGTTTAACATTGTAACATCAAACAGAACTAATCCATGAGACGATACTTCACACTGACAATCCATTTGACAAAGACGCTCAACTTACTGAGGCGCCCACTTTAACACACTCAGCCTGAGGTCTCCTTTAACACACCACTGGCCTAACACTGACATGTCCGTGTGGCTTGAGCCGATCCTCACATCCAACTACTCGACACCAGGCTGACTCACAACTCTGACTCGTCTTCATGTCATCTTCTCCTCTCTCAGCTTTACTCCCATGAAGTGGAAGGAGCACACATAGGGGGTCTATGGTAGCTTTTAAACATTTAGTGTATTCAGACAGAAATGGCCAGGCTTCTGATCATCGGCATATCCTGTAGTCAAAGCATTCCTATTACACAATTTTCTTTCTTTCTTTCTTTACATTTAACGGGCTTATCATTACTTGCCAATGGCATGTGCCAGAGGAAACCTCAAACTTCAAGTGTGAAAAAAAAAAAACAAAAGTAACTAGAGTGGAGCTCACTGTCCTATCAACAAGATGGTGGTCTGTAGCCCTTAGGCCCCTCGGTGAATTTGAAACTTTAGGCCGCACATGTGCACACGCATGTGAGTTTATCAGGAGGCTAACTGCAGGGTCCATACAGTGAGCCTAGGAGCCAACTAGCAGCACCACGCTGAAAAACAATCTGACATTATCTACTATAGATAAGAAAATGCATTGAGAATATGATGGGAAATTAGTAACAGAATTATTAAGAAGACTTAGTGGAGTTTGCTGTGAATATCTGAATCAAGTTATTAAACACAACGGTGCCATCAGGTGGCATTCTGGGGTTTGTGCCCTACTGGCCCTTAATGTCGAGACAGCACGAAGTGGGACTTTGAGGCCAGTGAGAATCCCATTCTGAACTCCTCCAAACGTCTCTCTTTATTATTTGCAGGTCTTTATTTGAGAATCGGTTGCTTTGCTCGACTTTTCACTGATGGGTGAGAAACATTTTCTGAGTATGTCCATTCAAAATTGGGTGTTGATTTCTGAATTTTCCCTTTTTTTTTTGCACTCTGTTTGCTTGCTGAGGATTTCATGTTGTGATAAATGTCACCCTACACAAGGTCTTCCTCTTCTCTTCTTCTCCGGTCTCTGCCTGTTCTGTTCTGATGGCTTCTGGCTGTGCCTCCTTTTCTGTATCATTTCATCTTTTTCTGTTCCTTGATAATATTTCCATTTCTTTGTTTACGCTCTTCAATTATTCCAATTAGAGACCTTAAGTTTACCTCAGTAATCTTAAAGAATTTGGAGGTGGGGATAAGTTTCCTCTGAGCCCTCCTGGCAAATCCTTTCCTTATAAATTCCAGATTTTCCTTCCAAACAGTAGCAGTACTTGACCCCCTCTTCATCTTCAGTTGACCACCGCCTTTTGTCCAGTCCCCTTGATTTTTTTTTTTTTTTGCTTACATTGCACTTTGTGGTGTCATCTGTTCTTGTCCATCGAGACTGTCACTACCTTGAAGGTCCCCCAGTGGGAGTTGGCAAAATGGCAACTAGGGGACTCGCCGACTGTGAGAAAGAAGCCAAGCTTAGTGTCACGTGTGGAGTTCACCGGGCAGCACTCAGGACCCCCGCATTCAGTGCTACTGGGAGAGGCGCTGTGTGACTTCGACTTGAAGTAAACACGCCTGACAATACGATTGTCTCTTGCTTGAATGAATCCCCAGTTTCATGCTTTGCTGTTCAACACTGGCCGAGAACCCTCTGGAATCCTCCACTTTAATGCCATCAAACTCCTCCTTGAACTCTTCCTCTTTAAAACCTGAAGTCTGATCCTCGCAGTCCTCCTCCTTCACACACAGACCCTCCGGTATACCCCACCTGCAGTCCTCTTCTTTAACGTACACCAGTCTTTCATCTACTTCATTGTCCTCTTTGTCAGTAGCAGTACTTGACCTCCTCTTCATCTTCAGTTGACCACAGCATTTCGTCCAATCCTCTTGATTTTTTTTCTTTTTTGTTGCTTACATTGCACTTTTGTGGTGTCATCTGTTCTTGTCCATCGGGGCTGTCACTACCTTGATGGTCTTCGTCTCTTCAGTTAAAGATGTATCACTATCATTATCACCATCATCTACCTCACTGCTGAGGTGGACAGTGGGTACATTTTTATCCTGTGAGACATGTGATCAGTATCAAGGACTTTATTGAGTCTTTGTAATACCATAACAGTATTTTTCCCTTGATGAGTTATGTTTTCAGTCTTATACAAACGAAGCCCACCATGTGAAGGTACTTATCCAGACTTCAGTAGTTAGGAGAGTTACATTTTAGTCCCTCCACCATTCCTTCTTTCTTCACTCTCCAGCTTACGTCTTCAGGGCTTCTCCAGTGTGGCCATTAAGACTCTGACTGTCTGGGAAACACTTATCACATTCAGAAGAGCTGCAAGGCTTCATACCAGTGTGAGTTCTTTTACAGTTATGAAGTCCACTGCTGTTTGAGAATCGTTTACCACAATTAGTAAAATATTAAGGTTTCTCTCTACTGTGGATTCTTAAGTACCCATGAAAATCACTTGATAGTGAGAATCCTCTACTATACTTAGAGGAGCAATACAATTTTTCTTCAGTCTGAATTTCCGAATGATTGTTAAGGCTGTTGTTATGGGGAAATCTTCTGCCACATTCAGAACTGCAGAACAGTGTGGATTCTGAAGTGATATTACAGAGTGATGTTATGGGGAAATCGTTTGCTACATTCAGCTTCTCTCCTGTATGACTTGTGTGTGTTGCTGAAGAGTTCTACTGTCGGCGAAGTATTTGCCACATTCAGAACAGACATATGGCTTCATTTAGAAGATTAATTTCTTCACATGTTCTTGGTGTGCTTACTGTCATGATAGGAGTGAACCTCAGTCTTTAGTCACGACAGTTCAGTTGCACTGCTTTATTTTTTACTCCATTAAGTTTGCAGTAAGGGCTCAGCAAAATGCCTGCCTGGTTTCTAATAAAGATACTTTTTGCAATCCGTATGAAGTTATGGCAATTGGAAGGATGTCAAGATGAGCTTGAAAGTTTCTCTTTATTAGTCCTGTTGATCCCAGCACCACTGCCGCTATTTCTGCTGTTTTGTTCCAGCATGAACTCTTGTGTGTCTCTGAAGATAGCTACTGTCCGTGAATTGTTTGCCACATTCAGCACAGATATATGGCTTTTCTCCAGTGTGTATTCTTGTGTGTCTTCGGAGACTACGATTATCAGAAAATCGTTTGCCACATTCAGTGCAGCAATGAGGTTTTTCTCCAGTATGAACTCTCATGTGTGCCTGAAGACCGCCATTTTGGAGAAATCTTTTTCCACATTCAGAACAGCTATATGGCTTCTCTCCAGTATGAATATGTGTGTGCTGACGAAGCGTGCTACTGTCTGTGAATCTTTTCCCACATTCAGAACAGACATATGGCTTTTCTCCAGTATGAACTCTTTTGTGTCTCTGAAGGTGGCTACTTTTGATGAATATTTTTCCACATTCTCCGCAGCCATAGGGCTTTTCTCCAGTGTGTATTCTTGTGTGAGTGAGGAGGCTGTAACTGTCAGAAAATCGTTTGCCACACTGGGAGCAGCAATGAGGTTTTTCTCCAGTATGAGTTCTTGAGTGGGTCTGAAGATGGCTATTTTGAATGAATCTTTTCCCACATTCAGCGCAGCCATAGGGTTTTTCTCCGGTGTGGATTCTTGCGTGTCGTTGGAGCTTGTAACTGTCATAAAATCGTTTGCCACATTCGGAGCAGCAATGAGGTTTTTCTCCAGTATGTTTTCTTATATGTGCTGGAAGACTGCTCTTATGGAGGAATTGTTTGCCACACTCAGAACAGTAATATGACTTTGGCTTTGCATGATTTGACTTGAGATTTTTACCATCAGATTTGTTTTTACAATTTTGTCCACACTCTTGGTCAGTACGCAAAGCCTCTTGGTCAGTGTTAGGCCCTTGTTGTTGATTAGTGTTGATGGCTTCTCTTACAGGAAGAGAACTGAAATGCAAACAGGCTGCGTTCTTATTCTCCGATCCTGTTTTTAATTTCATCATCTGCTCCTTGTCCTGTTGGTGCTGCTGTCTGCACTGAGGAGACATCTGAGCTGATGAAAATGGTGAGAAGCTGCAATTATCCGGTAAATCTGCAATGATATGAAGAACAATTAATTAACATGAGATACGTAGCACACTTGTGGCTGTTTCTGCCTCACCCCACACTTCCTTTCCTGTTTCCTATAATAGCGCTTATGAAATTTTGTGTGACGTCACTAAGGCTTGCTTTTAAATTGAGTCTCAATCACTTCCACTGTGTAAATGGATTTGGATTATTTAACCCTTGTCTGTTCAGTATCTCCATTCTCCGCTCGTTCACCAAATATGTGTCTGCTCTGTTAATCACTGTCTGCTGTGCCAGTGTGCCCCGCATTGGACTGGCATCCATTCTCAGGCTGTGGTCTGCCTTGCTTCAAAAGCTGATGAAGACCCACAGGTTAAGAAAATGGATGAATTGGGATCTGAGAAGAGGAACTGATAAAGTGCGTCTGTCATGGGGTTTCAGCCAACTCAAGGCCAAGCCCCTCCATGTCTTCTGGTCATTAATGCCCCCTCGCTCTTGCTTTTACTAATCCTCGTTTTATTGATGCTCACATCATTTGAATTCTCATCTTCAATAATGGACGCAGCCCCTCGGTTTTGTCTTACTCTGTTGACATTCATGTTGACAAAGAGAGGCTGAGTGGACATCTCACAAACAAGAATGGAAATATAGAAAGTGAATTTGAGTTCTCCTTCATTGTTTGATTTATTGGATATGATTTTGATAGCTTAGAAACCTGATTTAAAGTAAATGGTAAGTCTGTCTCTATCTTCTCTCCTATTAGTAAAGCATGGTGGTGCAGTGGTTAGCACAGCTGCTCAAGACAATGCTTTGTGGAGTTACCATAAAGGGGCTCTGGGGGTAGGTTTGTTCTGTCAGCTGACCAAGAGCTTCTGGAAACTGCCAGGTCAGCTTGGTCTTTGGTCCAAAAATCACTCCAGTAGACTTTGTTAAGGATTTACTTATCAATTAATTCACTTATTTATTAATTAGTTTATTTATTTTTAATTTTGGTGCACATTTATCCACTTATTAAAGCACAATTGATAAAATACATGTTTTTTTTTTTTTTTACTTTTAAAATCACAACTTTATTTGAGAAACTCGTGTGTTGGACATGTGGGTGGCACGGTGGCGAAGTGGGTAGCGCTGCTGCCTCGCAGTTAGGAGACCTGGGTTTGCTTTGCTGCGTGAGGTTTGCATGTTCTCTCTGAGTCTCCCACAGTCCAAAGACATGCAGATCAGGTGGATTGGCGATCCTAAATTGTCCTTGGTGTGTGGGTGTGTGTGTGCCCTGTGGTGGGCTGGCACCCTGCCTGGGGTTTGTTTCCTGCCTTGTGCCCTGTGTTGGCTGGGATTGACTCCAGCAGCCCTTACTTCTGATACTAGAAAAATAAATATAGAGTTAGATAAATGTCGATAAAAGTTAAGTAGGTATAATAAAATATGCATCTATGATAGGCTGCGGTGGGTTGGCACCCTGCCCGGGATTGGTTCCTGCCTTGTGCCTTGTGTTGGCTGGGATTGGCTCCAGCAGCACCCCTGTGACCCTGTTGTTAGGACAGTGGTTCTCAAACTGTGGGGCGGGCCCCCCTAGGAGGGCACAAAGGTGGGAAAAAAAGAAAACAAGAATTGAAAATATGAAAAATACATCTATTGAAACCAAAACAAATTAACTGAAACTACATTCTGATACTAGAAAAATAAATATAGAGTTAGATAAATGTCAATATAAGTTAAGTAGGTTTAATAAAATATGCATCTATGATAGGCTGCGGTGGGTTGGCACCCTGCCCTGGATTGGTTCCTGCATTGTGCCCTGTATTGGCTGGGATTGGCTCCAGCAGACCCCTCGTGACCCTGTGTTTGGATTCAGCAGGTTGGAAAATGGATGGATGGATCTATGATAGGTCATTAATTAAAAAAGAACAAATTGGTATTAGTGGGCTCCTTTCAAAATATAACGTTAAGGGGGGGGGGGGAGTGCGTGATTAAAACTGTTATGAAAACTCGGGTCGCAAATACTTAAAGGTTGAGAAATTCTGGGTTATGGATGGATGGATGTGTTGGACATTTTCAGTGTTTTGGAGTTCACACAAACCTTTACATTTTATTTTCCGTAATATACTTGCGTTTAAGTTCTCCCACCGATAAGTCAGATTTTGATTTTACTGTACAATTTCCGGTATTTTATAATGTTGGTCATATAAGTCGAATGCGGAAAACTCACACTATTGGTCCAAGAGATTACGATATGCTAACACCCACCTTAGAGAGTAACCCTGGAGCACACGGCCTTTATTTTCTATGTATTGTGACCACACATCCATCCATCCATTTTCCAACCCGCTGAATCCGAACACAGGGTCACGGGGGTCTGCTGGAGCCAATCCCAGCCAACACAGGGCACAAGGCAGGAACCAATCCCGGGCAGGGTGTCAACCCACTGCATGTGACCACACAGTAATACCCAAACTATTCCGAAGCGACCTTTGCACTGTTTTCTGTATCTCATACACCTTAATCATAAGAGCATCCCTTATCTAGGATGGAGCGTTCGATCAGAAGAAAATAGGAAGCTGGTTTTAAAAGTTGTTGAAGTAATGAAAGAAACTGAGAACTGCGCTGCTGCAGCAAAATTCGATGCTTCTGAGAAACTGAAGGAGGGAAGAAGATGGAAAAATAATAATAATAATAAGTGTCATATTTTTGAACGGGTGTGCAAGTCGGGGTCTGATTTTATGATCAATTTTTCGGGTTTCAAGACCTGACTTATATGTCAGTATACACGGTACGTTTTATGTCAGCCCTTCTTAGTTGTTACACACCCGAGCACTTGGACTCCATTGGTGTATCTCACTTTCATTCCCACCTGCTCTCAACACCAAAACAAACACACTTGCAAGTCTTTTCAAAGTCAGGTCAGGTTTGCGGAGCATGCACAGCCTCTCGGGATCCTGGTTGGCAACCCCCTAGGCAGACAAGCGGTCCAGTCCCACCAACCTGGGAATGACCCTCTATCTGCTGCACCCAGGTGTTACGTGGGTGACCCCTTGGCCTGGTCTAGCCACTCAGGTCCTCAACAATAGGCCGGATCACCCTCGGGTAATCGTGCCACATGGCCGTAGTGCCGTCACTGACCACCTGGTCCCAATTGCACTTCCGGGTGGGGCTGAAGATTTGTCCAGCCGGGCTGTGGAATCCAGGCAGAACCCCCTAGCGGCCACCCCAGCTCCCAACCAGGCTGTGGAGGACTCCATCTCCCAAGGAGCCCTGCGAGAATTTGGGGAATCACCATCGGCCAGGGAGGCTGCCACCAAGCGTCCCAGGGGAGGTATTGAGCTGCCCATAGTTGCTCCTCCGGAACATATGCAGCAGGGGCATCCCGGCCGGGCATAGAACCCATCCGCCCATCACACTATCTATCTATCTGTCTATCTATCTATCTATCTATAGTGCCTTTCAGATTTATCTGTCTATCTTTCAATTATATAGTGACTTTTTGATCTATCTATCTATCTATCTATTATATAGTGACTTTTCAATCTATCTATTTATTAATTATATAGTGACTTTTAGATCTATCTATCTATTATATAGTGACATTTTGATCTACCTATCTATCAATTATACAGTATATTGACTTTTATCCATCCATCCATCCATTTTCCAACCCGCCGAATCCGAACACAGGGACACGGGGGGTCTGCTGGAGCCAATCCCAGCCAACAAAGGGCACAAGGCAGGAAACAATCCTGGGCAGGGTGCCAACCCACCGCAGATATTGACTTTTAGATCTATCTATTATATATTGACTTCTAGATCTATCTATTTATCTATTATATAGTGACTTTTAGATCGATCTATCTGTCTATTATATGGTGACTTTTACATCTATGTATCTAACTGACGCTCCCTCACAATGCAGGTCATGTGCCTCATTTGGAACAACATGAGCAACACAAAGTCAAACCAGTGGGACCCAAGGAATCTCCAAAGAGACACACATGAAGGAGTCGAGTCTTCATCTCAGATCACTGGATAGCGTCCATGTCTCACAAACAGGGAGCACCAGGACTCTAAAGACTTGGACCTTCGTCCTTTTGTGGAGATATCGGGAGCACCACACACCCCTTTCCAGTGAACTCATCACCCCAGTGCTCTCCCATTTCATATACTGACTTCATTGGAAGAGTCACCTGAATGGTAATTAACCCTTTCGACGAGGTCTACACTCTCTCCGCAGACAGACACACTGCTGATGGCCGTGCCCAAGAGACCATTAACTCTTTTAGGGCTAATTTTTTTTTTGTTTCTTTTCTCACAGGGCTGAATATTTTTCCAAAAACTAACATTTTTTAAAAAAGAACACAAAGCAATTGTTTAACATATCAAATCAACAAAAAATATTTACTTTTGACAAATGTTACTGTCTTGCATGTTGTATGAGCCTGAATTCTCTATGATTTCACATACATATCACATACATTTTACACAGCAAAGTCTGATCTCGCTCAAAGCAGCCAATTTCAGTCATTGCCACATTGCACTCCTTACAATACGTGTTGTTTTGATGCCTATTTTTCAATTGTCTGTTGCTGCATTTTCTAACATATATTGTTAGTGTGTACTGTAGAGAGACAAGTCACCCATTTGCCATCGTGCCATACCACTGCCACCAAGTTTTCTGCCTGCATGAAAACCGTATTGTCACCTCTTTTCATCTTCTGAAACTTTATGAACTTTATGTATGGCATTATAGCCTGGCTCAACCCATGGAATTTGCTTCTGTTTATTAGAGAAGTGAATAAAACTTTGCAGCAGCACGTACCTAAGCCACCAGGGGACAAAACACGTTTGGACCAATGCTCCCTGAAGTTATATCACCAGTTCTGTCCCATCTCTATTTGTAATGCCACAGCGCGCTTCATCTCGTCTTTCGTTGTGGGTTTCCACTTTGAAAAACGAGAATGCGATGAAAACGCAGCCCGCGATTCAAAAAAAATCTCTGCCTACCTGTTTGTCTCGTCTGACAGTAGCTGAAAAGCAGCATCAGGAGACAGCAGCCTGAAGTACAGCAGCTGGTGATCTGTCGTGTCCAAAAGCAAGCCATGCCGTCTTGTAAACTCCGGTAGCCAGATCGGCTCTCAACGGTTCAATGTATGTGTATTTATCCCATGCGAACCTTGCCGTAGATGCATCGGCTGCGCGAAGGCACTCAACTGGCAGCAGATCCGCTCGCGCGGCATCGGCTGGTGTCTGATCAGCTGATGCCTGCTTCTAACTCTCTTGCTCGATCTCCTGATCACTGCCAATAAAGTCCGATTCTGAAAAATCAAGAGTCCGACTTCGCGGTAATGCGCAAAACAACGTCTGCCAAGTGTTTTCTTTTCTGCACTTGCTTCGCTGCCTTTTCACATGTCGGTGCCATCTTGCCTTTGTTTACATTTCGCAACTCACGCACACGCAATGTTTATTTGCCGAGTCAACGAGTCTAGCATTCCTCCAAGCACAGAGGGAATGCCTGTGACATGACAGTGAGATTTGTCGCCATTAACAGCTGATTGTCGCCCTTTATCCCTGGATGTCGACTTTTGTCGACATTCGCCTTCAACCCCTCCTGTCGACAAAAGTCGACATCCGCCCTAAAAGAGTTAAAGTCCTGGCTCTCTGGTTTTATCAGGACACTCGCTAACCCAGACACTCAGACTCATCTCTCAGTCTCTTGAGAGCCTCCATTAACTGTGAAGATCACAGCCTCGTCAGCAAAGTTAAGATCCGTGAGTCTTTCTTCACCAACAGGTGCTCCCCAGCTACTAGACCCCACAACCCTGACCATCACCCAGTCCATACAAGCATTGAACAGAGTAGGAGCAGAACACACCCCTGATGGACCCCAGAATCAACTGAGAGGTTCTGCCTCCACTTGGCACAGCACTCACAGTACCAGCGTACAGGCCAGCCATGATATCCAGCCACCTCAAGGGGATCCCATAAAGTCTCAGGATGTCCCACAGGGCCACAGCTCGATCAACATAGTTGAACGCTTAACGGAAAACAACAAAGGCGGCAAAGAAACTCTCAATGTCAGCACCTACTGAAAGCACCCAAAACCAATACAAGACAGAACCTGAAACCTTCCTCAGTTCCACTTTCCTTTTATGTTTAATCACATTACTTACTTATTCCCACAGCTCCAGATAATGGCTGCTCTTCTGCTTCTCTCTCATTTGTTCCTTTGAATTTCTCTTCAAATTCAGAAAACTCCGATTTCACCTCCCGGTTAGCCATTTGTCTCATTTTAGTGAACCAGGGCTGCACACTGGAATGAGACTCTCCACAAATGTCTTGCTGGAAAACGGTGCCCGTTTCATGCTTTTGCAGTTCAAGACTGACTGAAAAGTCTTTTGAGTCCTCCACTTTAACTTGGACAATTTTCCCCTCAAACTCCTCCTCTTTCCAAATGGGAATTCTTCCTTCACAGTCCTCCAGCTTCACACAGAAATCCTCCAGTGCACCCCACTTACAATCATCTTGTTTAATGTGGGCCAGTCTTTCATCCGTGGCACTGTCACTGGCAGAGGCCATCTCCTGTGGAAAACTCTTCTCTCCCCCCAAGTGTCTGCTCTTCTCTTCTCCGATTCCCCTCTCACATGGACAGTCGGTCCTGTCCTGGAAGCCGTTAAGCACCTGACTCCACGCCCATGTGACCTGGCAAGGAGGCTCCTTTTTATCTGTCAAAATAAAAGTGACACGTAAAGTAAAAATAATGACAATATTAAGTAAAAAAATGAGCATATTTCATTGTTAACTAAACACCACCAACTAAGATTTTATCAGAGGTCTGAAATGCTGTGAACCCTTCATGTTAACCTAAGGAGATCACGGCAGATTTGGAGACAAAACCAATAAGGACAGAAAGTCTAATAGATTGAGACAAAGTCGAGAACAATGCAAAGCAGGAAATTGTCAAATGCATGTTTTTGTATCACTTTGAACTGCTTTATGCTATCAATAAAGGTTAGCAAGTTTGCCCAAACACAACACTGAAAGATTCAAAGCAGAGTTTGACCTCAACTAAGACCACCGTTGTAAAGAGACATATTGAAATTCCAAACCTCAGTTTCAGTAAAACTAGCATAAAGAGTCAATCACATCTGACTGTCGTTGAAAGTATTAGCAAGCCAATCCTCGGTGGTCCCTCCTAAATGACCCCCCCCCCCCCCCCCCGACTATTAGGAGAGGCGGCTCTCACACCTGCCCCACTGCTCCACACACAGCAGCACTCCTCTTGTCATTCCTCTTGTTTTCTCTGCATCTTATTCCTGCCTGTTGACCCTACATTCCTAACACAAAATACATCTGGCATGGGGATGGGGATGACTTTAATGCACCACGTCCCCCCCAGATCCCACCCCTCCCCAATTCCCAGGGCCCACTTTCTACTCAGCTCCAAAATGACTTCTCTGGATGAGAGACAGCCCTGTTTGTGCTTCCCAGACACCTGGATTGAATGCCTACTGGCTACACACAGGAGTAGTCACATGACATCCACTTCTCATTCCCAACAGATTTATTATCCCACTCACACACTTGATTTTCTTCACATCTTCAGAGAGTCTGCTTCTAATACTCTCCTGGTCACTTGTGCGCTCAGGTTGTCCAATATACCAAGCACACATTTGTCCAATTCGTTAGCAGGTCTAAAATGACCGGTGACAGCCGAGCATGTCACATGAGGTAAATGGCATCCCTTCAAGGGTTTGTTCTTGCCTTTCACTCCATGCTGCCTGTGTCCAGAGGTGGTTGTTTGAGAGGAATTGCCACTGCCAGAGCTGGATTTTGAGACCTGGAGACACGATCAGGGACAATGAAGTATCTAGGACCTCAAATTCACAATTTGAGAAGGTCAAGTTATAGCAATGTCTGCTTACAATGTGAATTTCCCCTTGGCATTAATAAAGTATCTATCTATCTGTAAGATGGTCTCAGAAAAATACGTTCTAGAAGGTATCCATTTCAGAAAAGATTTAGGAATCAGGCTGTGATAGATAGATAGATAGATAGCATAGTTGGCAGGATTAGATAGATAGATAGATAGATAGATAGATAGATAGATAGATAGATAGATAGATAGATAGATAGATAGATAGATAGATAGATAGATAGATAGATAGATAGCGTAGTTGGCAGGATTAGATAAATAGATAGATAGCGTAGTTGGCAGGATTAGATAGATAGATGGATAGATGGATACTTTGTTAATCCCAAGGGGAAATTCCCATACTCCAGCAGCAGCATACTGATAAAGAACAATATTAAATTAAAGAGTGATAACAATGCAGGTATAACAGACAGACAATAACTTTGTATAATGTTAACATTTACCCCCCCAGGTGGAATTGAAGAGTCGCATAGTGTGGTGGAGGAACGATCTCTTCAGTCTCTCAGTGGAGCAGGACGGTGACAGCAGTCTGTCGCTGAAGCTGCTCCTCTGTCTGGAGATGATCCTGTTCAGTGGATTCTCCATGATTCACAGGAGTCTGCTCAACGCCCGTCGCTCTGCCACAGATGTCAAACTGTCCAGCTCCGTGCCTAAATTAGTCCTATTTATTTATTGTTTCTCCATAAAATACACCTGAGGAAGAAACACTCAAGCCATTGCTGAAACTGTATCATATGGTCGATAGTTATCTAATTAAACAAACAGCTAAACATGTGCCTTTGATTATGGTAACATTCATATATACAGGTATATATATATATATATATACATATATATATTGTAAAAGATAACCCGGCCACAGACAGACCCAACACCAGAATGTCCAAACACACACACGCTTTATTCACACTATTTACACACTATTTACAATATTTGCTCAGTCCTTGGTCCTTTGAGCCACCTCCACTCCTCTCCCGCAAGCTCCGTCCTCTTCCACCCGACACCAGCTCCCCAAATGGAGTGAGGTGGCCCCTTTTATAATGCCTTGGATGTGCGCCAGATGCACGATGACAAACTTCCGGCAGCACTCCCCAGTGTGGCGGAAATGCTGCTCTTGCACCCGGAAGCACTCCAGGCGTACACCCTCCCTGGTCTGGCAGCACTTCCTGGTGTAGTGGAAGTGCCGTCCTCCAGGGTTCAAGGACCGTCCATGCACCCAGGGAAGAATAGTGCCACTCTCCGGGTCCGTCCTTCCTCCAGGTGACCCAGCAGGACAGGGTCCCTGGTCGTCTGCCACAACATATATATACATATATTGTGAGAGATGGCCGGCAGTTCAAACAGGCTGGGACACCCCTACAATGGAAGGATGGGGGAAGGCAGCTACTTGTCAACACTGCCTCCACCAAAACACTAGGTGGCAGCTCCCCTGGAGTGTAGTGGTGCCCAGGATATCCGCAGGGCATCCTGGGACTTGGAGTTCAGTTTCTCAGTCTTGTTGGGTGCTGCTAAGGGGAGCTCTCAAAGGACCTGGGGACTCATGCTTCCCTTATAGCCCAGAAGTACTAGGTAGTCATGAGGACAGAAGCCCCAAAGTACTTCCAGGATGATTAAAAACTTGGAATTCTCCAGCTGACCCGGAAATGCTGGCAAGTCACATGGCAAGAAGAACAGAAGCACTTCTGGGTCAAGGACTATTTATAGGACTGCTGGGAACTCAGCAAGCGAACCAGATTCGGGCGGAGGTGGACGAAGCTTGCTGTGAGGTATGGAGGAGAAGAATAAGAAAGAGATTAGCGATTATTGTGGTGTTATTTAATTGTCTATTGGTGGCTGTGGTGCTTGAAGGGGACTGTGAAATGAGAAATCTTTAATAAATGGGACAACAGTGACCTCTAGCATCTTACAATATATATATATATATATATATATATTATTCATGGCATTCGTAGTCTGAATCACAATCTGATTGTATGGGTGTTTACCTACCAGGTAACGCTTGTGGTTGGTCATCAAGTCAGCTAACATCCACCACGGTGCCCTCTTTCAGTTGTGAGAAGCAGATCATAGAATGGTTGAAATAGTTTACTGTCAAATAATGCAAAGAGTACGCGACATGTGTTTCGCCCTAATTCTGGGCTCATCAAGCGTACACACTCTACTGCACCCCCCTCTCTGGGAATCGGACCTCGGACGTCAGTGCCAGAGGCGAAGCCCCTAACGTTGCGCCAAGGCGTGTGGTTCGTTCATTTGACAGCATGTAAACTATTTCAACCATTCTATGATCTGCTTCTCGCAACTGAAAGAGGGCACCGTGGCGGATGTTAGCGGGATGTTATATAAATAAACAAACTAAGACATTACTGTAACATATACAGGCCATTGAAATTAATAAAATAAACTGAAGACTTGGCATAATGTCAGCAGCAACTGAAACTCAGAATTTAATGATTATCTTTAAATAGGAATCTTAACTTTACCCACAATTCCTATTTACCGCATGCTCGCGTATGCAAATAATGTAATCTACTGATCGGAAAAACCACACAACTGCTTTAGCGCACCCAGAGCGAGTCTCGCAAATGGTGGCTAGCACCTGAGAAAGATATTTGCTGAGTTTTAACACAAGCTTTAATGTCTTTCTATTTTTGAGACGTTAATAGTTTTGGTTGAAGCAGCTTTTAACACTTCACTTAAGAACTACAGTCCTGTTGCCATTTTGATCATTTCATTTTATTTCGCCATGTCTGTCTCGTCTGTGCTACAGTTTGAGGATTTTTATTATTGTCATCATCCTCATCATCATCGTTGTTGTTGTTCGTGTTATTTTTGGAATGTGTAGGTCGTCAGACGTTCAGATCAAACATCGCTAGTATGCGAAAATAAAATTAAACAATATCATCTGACATTCGCTTTGAGTATTCGTAGGTCTGTATTGTATTAAAAAAAAAAAAAAAAAAAGTTGCATCCTCCAGGGCCGTTTCTGTGCAACAGACTGTTCTGTGTAGAGTGCAGACGCACAAACATTTCTTTGTGTCCGGTCCGGTTACGATTAATTTTTCTAAGCAAAATAAAGACAGGAATCTGTACACTGAGCTGCAGTGATGCGCCCTGTCCACTAGAGGGCTCACTAGATGCTCGCATAGACCAGCGTTTCTCAACCTGTTAAGTATTTGCGACCCGAGTTTTTATAACAGTTTTAATCGCGCCCCCCCCTAACGTTTCTTTGAATACCAACTAATACCAATTTGTTCTTTTTTAATTAATGATATATCATAGATGCATATTTTATTATACCTACTTAACTTTTATCAACATTTATCTAACTCTATATTTATTTTTCTAGTATCAGAATGTAGTTCAAGTTAATTTGTTTTGGTTTCAATAGATGTATTTTTCATATTTTCGATTCTTGTTTTCTTTTTTTCACATCTTCGCACCCCCCTTTTTGTTACTTCGGGCCCCCCAGTTTGAGAACCACTGGCCTAGACCGCCTATGCCCAGAAACGGCCCTGCCTGCATGCAGTGTAACCTTGAACCGTGTTAAGTGGCTGAGATAAACGAGGGATGGCTAACAGTTCAAAAGCCGATGGTTTTGTGCACAGAGGTCTCTGGCTTTCCCTGCTGTGTTCATACTCACGGTGTTAACTGAACTACTCAGATTCATTTTTGCCATGTTCAACACAAACTCCTCGTGTTTCTTCTCTTCCCTCGTATCCATGCTAAAGTCTTTTTGGACGTTTGCGTGAGTCACTGGCTCTTGTGAAAATTCAAGCAAACATCTCTCAATTTAAGAAACTGCATATCCACAAATTGAAATATCAAAAAAAAAAAAATTAGGGATGACGTGGTTGAATGGTGGTTAGGAGAAATGCAGTCATCTACTGTATGGATGGAGAATCACTCTTAAATGTTTAATGGCTACCAAATCCTTAACTTGAATGACAATGCCGTTGCTATCTATACAGAGTTTGCACGTTCCCTCTGTGTTTAGGAATGCGCCGAGTATTCCGAATCCTCCCTACTTCTCCCACCTAAAAGGCCTGCAGGTTGTGCTCAATGGTGATTCTGAATTCACTCTGTGTCACTGTCTGCTTGTGCCCCGTTAATCCAGGGCTGGATTAACCATTAAGTAAAATAAGCATGTGCTTAGGGCATCGAGGGAAAAGGGGGCACCACAGAAACTTTTCATTGCCGGATTTATTACGGACCATATGGTGCAAAACTGCAAATGGGGCAGCTGAACCAGATAACAGAAAAATGGGCTCCCCCATTAAATGAAAAACTATATACATGTATACATATTATTATATACCAGTAACAGCACACTGCACGATAATGTGCAGTGAATACACTTGACTTGAGCATTCCTAGTTCTCCTTCTCTGTACATTTACCATTCGTTTGCTCAGAGGTTGATGTGCTTGCTGCTTCCTGAGCAGCTCTTCTCTTTACTCCACCCTAGCGGCCCGCTGCTTCTCTTCTTCAGTCGCCATCTTTTTGCGTTAAAACTGATTAAGTCAGTGTTTGTGTTGCAGTTACTTAGTTTCATTTTTCACTTAAGCTGGCACTTAAGTCTTCAATCTGCCTCAAGAATGATTAAAGATATAAAGAGGTAGGGGAAGTGATGGCGAAGGTGGGAGGAAATAAGAATAGCGCCCGTATGCATGCGCCGCATGGCCGCCAGCAGGCCGCTGCTGAGAGTTGATTCTACAATAAAATAAAATAAAATAAAAAGAGGAATAACCTTAGACGTCAATCAACACCCTGCAAGCGGATAGTAGACATCACATAGTATATGTGTACCAAATTTCAGGTCAATAGTTCAAAGGGTTTGCAAGCTGCAGGTGATTTAAAATCCTGGACAGACAAACGAACAGCCACGGTAGCATATTATAGAAGAAGATATATACATACATACATATATACAGGGGTGCGCAAAAGTAGGTTTACAGCTCTTCTTATGGAAAAAGACTTGCAGGTTAGGATTATTACAATAGCTTTACTAATTCAATACCTTTATAGGCGTTATTAACTCAGAAGAATGTCACGATAAGACAAATAAATGATAAAATAATAATAATAATACAAGAATAATCTCTGTGTTTCGCATACCCACAACTGTAAACCTACTTTTACCCATTCCTGTCTATCTATCTATCCATCCATTTTCCAACCCGCTGAATCCGAACACAAGGTCACGGGGGTCTGCTGGAGCCAATCCCAGCCAACACAGGGCACAAGGCAGGAACCAATCCTGGGCAGGGTGCCAACCCACCGCAGAACACACACAAACACACCCACACACCAAGCACACACTAGGGCCAATTTAGAATCGCCAATACACCTAACCTGCATGTCTTTGGACTGTGGGAGGAAACCCACGCAGACACGGGGAGAACATGCAAACTCCATGCAGAGAGGACCCGGGTCTCCTAACTGCAAGGCAGCAGCGCTACCACTGCGCCACTCTCTCTCTCTCTCTCTCTCTCTATATATATATATATATATATATATATATATATATATATATATATATATATATATATATATATACATACAGTGGTGTGAAAAACTATTTGCCCCCTTCCTGATTTCTTATTCTTTTGCATGTTTGTCACACAAAATGTTTCTGATCATCAAACACATTTAACCATTAGTCAAATATAACACAAGTAAACACAAAATGCAGTTTTTAAATGGTGGTTTTTATTATTTAGGGAGAACAAAAAATCCAAACCTACATGGCCCTGTGTGAAAAAGTAATTGCCCCCTTGTTAAAAAATAACCTAACTGTGGTGTATCACACCTGAGTTCAATTTCCGTAGCCACCCCCAGGCCTGATTACTGCCACACCTGTTTCAATCAAGAAATCACTTAAATAGGAGCTGCCTGACACAGAGAAGTAGACCAAAAGCACCTCAAAAGCTAGACATCGTGCCAAGATCCAAAGAAATTCAGGAACAAATGAGAACAGAAGTAATTGAGATCTATCAGTCTGGTAAAGGTTATAAAGCCATTTCTAAAGCTTTGGGACTCCAGCGAACCACAGTGAGAGCCATTATCCACAAATGGCAAAAACATGGAACAGTGGTGAACCTTCCCAGGAGTGGCCGGCCGACCAAAATTACCCCAAGAGCACAGAGACGACTCATCCGAGAGGTCACAAAAGACCCCAGGACAACGTCGAAAGAACTGCAGGCCTCACTTGCCTCAATTAAGGTCAGTGTTGACGACTCCACCATAAGAAAGAGACTGGGCAAAAACGGCCTGCATGGCAGATTTCCAAGACGCAAACCACTGTTAAGCAAAAAGAACATTAGGGCTCGTCTCAATTTTGCTAAGAAACATCTCAATGATTGCCAAGACTTTTGGGAAAATACCTTGTGGACTGATGAGTCAAAAGTTGAACTTTTTGGAAGGCAAATGTCCCGTTACATCTGGCGTAAAAGGAACACAGCATTTCAGAAAAAGAACATCATACCAACAGTAAAATATGGTGGTGGTAGTGTGATGGTCTGGGGTTGTTTTGCTGCTTCAGGGCCTGGAAGGCTTGCTGTGATAGATGGAACCATGAATTCTACTGTCTACCAAAAAATCCTGAAGGAGAATGTCCGGCCATCTGTTCGTCAACTCAAGCTGAAGCGATCTTGGGTGCTGCAACAGGACAATGACCCAAAACACACCAGCAAATCCACCTCTGAATGGCTGAAGAAAAACAAAATGAAGACTTTGGAGTGGCCTAGTCAAAGTCCTGACCTGAATCCAATTGAGATGCTATGGCATGACCTTAAAAAGGCGGTTCATGCTAGAAAACCCTCAAATAAAGCTGAATTACAACAATTTTGCAAAGATGAGTGGGCCAAAGTTCCTCCAGAGCGCTGTAAAAGACTCATTGTAAGTTATCGCAAACGCTTGATTGCAGTTATTGCTGCTAAGGGTGGCCCAACCAGTTATTAGGTTCAGGGGGCAATTACTTTTTCACACAGGGCCATGTAGGTTTGGATTTTTTTTTCTCCCTAAATAATAAAAACCACCATTTACAAACTGCATTTTGTGTTTACTTCTGTTATATTTGACTAATGGTTAAATGTGTTTGATGATCAGAAACATTTTGTGTGACAAACATGCAAAAGAATAAGAAATCAGGAAGGGGGCAAATAGTTTTTCACACCACTGTGTATATATATATATATATATATATATATATATATATATATATATATATACACATCTTTTTTTTTTTACTCTGTATGTAAAGTGACCTTGTGTTCGTGAAAGGCGCTCAATAAATGTAACCTATCACTATTATTATTAATCAATAAATATCTCTCTCTCATATATATATATATATATATATATATATATATATATATATATATATATATATATATATATATATATATCCATCCATCCATCCATCTAGGGTCAGGAGCAACGCAGGGAACCAATCCCGGGCATGGCGCCAACCCACCGCAGTATATATATATATATATATAATTAATCTTGGGAATACAACAACGTTAGAATCTGAAGTGGAAGTGCGCGACCAGCGATGCGCGCGGAATGCCGTCACCATCTACACGAAGCACATCGGCAGATCGCCGCGGCTCTCTTTTCTCTCTCATCCTCTCACCCTCACTCTCCTGATTCATTCATCCATACGCTGCCCTTGTTTCTTCTGCCCCTCAGGACATTCCTGGTCCCGTCCCGCTCCAGTAGGTTTCCTCTCTTCTCCCACCCGATTGCTCCCTCCCCGCTCGATGCTCCCGTTGCTCACCGGCACTCCTCCTCCTTGTCTGATTTTTCTTTATTTCTATTCTCTTCTTCTGCTCCCCTTTGTCTCTGATAGTGGAGACACGCTCCTCGTTCACTGCAGTGTCTTGGCTGAAGCGAACGCGGCTCTCGTCGATGCGTGTTAAGTCTCAAGCTGTCACAATATAAAGCAAGAAGACGCCTGCGCAAATGAGAGGGCGGGGTTACATCTCATGCGTCGCAGGCGGATGACGTGTATTTATGGCTCGCCTGCTTTCTAGGAGCTCGCAGTCACTACTTGCATCGGACAACCGTGTTGAGATTACTTTGACGCCTCAAGAACAAGGAAAACAGCAGAAGGTGAGACTGCGGGTGTCTCGCACAGGTGGGAATCTCTGGCGATGAGGGATGAGAGCGGTTACACATTTTAAGTGGTGATTGTGTAGCGCATTGATCGCTGAATTCTGCCCCACATGTGCGACATTTTGGGAGGACTCTTCGGCATTTTGGTGTCGACATTAAGGGTTGCTCCCTCATTGCTTTAAGTTTATTGTGAGTCACGGAGGTTTGGGTCGTTCGTTTGAAGCTGGTGTGGTGTGGGAGTTTTCCGTTTAGCGGTCGAGGTGTTCCGTGGAGTGCAGGGCTGCTTGTAATATAGTCCTGATTTGTTGGCGATCTCTTTGTGCTCGTGCAGCCTTGCTCGCTTGTTCTATTTTTTTTTTTTTTTTTTATCCCACGCATGCTCAGTGGGGTCCGGCACATGCAGCCGCTCGCTGCCCCCGGCGCCGTCATGAACTCCGCTCTCTGCTGGAATCGTGTAATGAATCCAGTATTCAGCGTTCAACGCTGGTCAAATATAAGCAAGCAGACGAACCTCCTTGTGTAGAGATGCGGATGTACCGCTCTCTTGGCTGGTTCATTTCACTAAACTGGAGCTGTAAACCGCAATCAAGGTCTGGACCTCCGCTTTGAGATCCCAACGCCTTTATGATCTGTCTGTGCATTTTTACCACCGGTCGAAATGAACGATTTATCTGTAAAATGTAACATACATACTTTAATGCATTTCTTCATGAAAGTGATATCAAGTATAAATCTTCGGATTGTAAATGTGCAGAGAGTTGGAATATCATACATTTAATGTGTTCTGTGTGGTGATCTATTGCCGTTTCCCGCTGCTGTCCGGTCAGGAGGAAGCCACAGAAAAAAAGATGGTATGTGAGACTTTTAAAATGTACCGTGTCATTACGATCGGGAATATGCGACACTTGAATATAAAAGCACCACGAATGCATTTGTATGTCGTCATTTTGCTTCACCAAGTAGAACCATTTATCAAACATCGAAGCGCGCACATCGATCCCGGAGGGTCCGCAAAGCGGCTTTCTGTCACGTGAAGATAGTAAACAGAGACACTGACTTCCCATTCCGACTTTTCTCACACTGTGTACCCCAGAGCCCCCGTGCTGGTACTGCAACTCGCGCACGCGTCATGTTAATTTCTGAGGACGCATCAAATAAACACTTGGCGGGCATGATGCGTGCGCGTACGCGTTCTGCGCGTGAAGTGTAAACGAGTCCTGAGACTTCAGCCTGATGACTGGCGCGTTTTTTAACCCTCTTTGAACCCAAAAAGTCAGTATAACGGCCCATCTATCAACTGTCATAATCATAATCTTTTACGTATGTTGCTGTTACACTTTTCTACTCCACTCTTGCAGACCGCTGCCATGTAGACGTATTCTCAAAAGACCGCTGCACGTCTTTGCCGACATAACCTTTTTTTTTTCTCTGTATGTAAAGCGACCTTATGTTAGTGAAAGGCACTTTATAAATGCAACTTATTATTTTTATAACCTGGCTGGCGTGAAAACCGGCAGTCGCTTAATCCGACTACACACATAATATGCAGGTGTCTAGTTGTGCCGCTACGCTACTTACGCAAGATACGCAGCTGTTTTTTTATTATTATTATTTTTATTTTTTTTTTAAGATGCAGGTGTTTTTGTTTGTTTTTTTTTTTTTTCTCGTAGGTTCCAAGAAGAAATCGGAAAGATTTCAGTCGTACTATGGCATGAGATCCACTCGGTACAATGGACGCATAGCGTGCGCTGAGAAGTACAAGCAGGCAAAGAAAGCGTTTGCCCTTCTGCACGGGAGGTGCAGTCTCTAATCTCGCCATGACGGTGAATGGGTGTCGGGGTTGGGGCCAGGGCTGTTCTTAGCAGTTTGGGGGCCCTACGCGGTTCAGAAATGTGCAAGCCCGGGTTGGGGTTGCTCAGGAAGGTGTTCTAATAAAACGTCCGGAAAGTTCCTTAGATGACCAGTAGGCCTACATGTACGCTTGTGTGTATGCAAAGTGGTAAAATATTGATTTTGATCTGGTAAAGGCCAGTAATATAGGGATATTTCATGATTTTATGGGGATCTCTCTGAATGAATCCGAAACGAATCTCTAAAATTAACGTTTGCTATAGTGCATTTGGCAACGTTACGACGGCGTGACAATATTATTAGGGATTCAGGTGAAGATTGCAATTTGGATAATAAATTACCATCGTTAATAAGCCTAAGAGATGCACTGAACTGAATTTCCTGGGACTGGCACAGACTGCTGCAGTGCCAGGGGCATGACAGGGGGCCACAGCCTGACCAAAAAAAAAAAAAAAGTGTAAGTCGGGGCCCTACGGGGATGCGTAGTTCGCGTATGCCCAAGAACGTCCGTGTTGGGGCTGTAATGATTACTCGGGGCCCAAGGGTGGTGGCGTTTTCGGATGTGCTGTAAGCCTGGAATGAAAAGTTTGTTTTCGAGAGGAAGCTGCTTATGTATGGGACTCAAGAGTTTTGTGCTACACCTCTGTTACAGTGTGACAGATGTCCCAGTCAAACTCCCTATACCTGCCACTGTCCCCTGAGCGGGTGGCACTGCGCTCCTGGGAAGTTGGGCGCCTCACGTGACGCAAAGACGCCACACACGCAGCTGCAGCTCATATATCTCTAAGCGCACAGCAGTGCAATGAAAAATTTAAACGCCGCAACAGCGAAAGCAGAGCGAAGCACTTTCAATAGACGTATTTGCCTCCGGTCGTCTACGCAGGAAGAGGATTTGGGGGGGAGCAGGGTCAGCGCCACCGCCACCATTGAAGTGAATTAGGCATTCGCTTAGGGCGCAGATCATATGGGGGTGGAAAATACCAGCCGTACTGGTTATATCGAGCAGTCCGTTGACACGATAATAATAATAATTCATTACACTTATATAGCGCTATTCTTGGTACTCAAAGCGCTATCCACACAGGGAGAAACCGGGAAGCAATAATCCTTGGCTAGGGCGCATAATAACCTAGTGCTTTATACTCGCTAAATTTTATAAAGCTCGTCAGAAGGATACCATCATTTATAGCTTTTATACGCACTGACTTATTGAGTTATTCCAAAGCTTTAATAAGTTTGCGATCGCGACAAAACACACAATTAAATAAGGCTATTGCTTTGTTAAGGCTTTTCAGCTTCATTTAATTAAAATATTTTATTGTAGTGGTTACCACCTTATTATTACTTTTTTTTTCATTTATTCTATGTGTAAAAATGTTAGAATATCCATATTATACCTTTCTAATGTGCCGGCTTCTTCCAATTAAAGACGCACGCGCATGTTAGAATGCGATTTTAAACGTGGCACTTTGTCCGGGAGCATGTGCAGTGAACTGAAAGCTGGAACGGACAGCTAAGGGGTTGGGGTACTGAGTTTAATTTTTGGTTTAACGATTTTGTTCTCGCTTGCTTTATTGAAACTGTCGACTAACCATAGAAAGAGAGATACAGTTCGGTCCATAAATATTTGGACAGAGACCACTTTTTTTTCTCATTTTGGTTCTGTACATTACCACAATGAATTTTAAATGAAACAACTCGGATGCAGTTGAAGTGCAGACTTTCAGCTTTAATTCAGTGGGGTGAACAAAACGATTGCATAAAAATGTGAGGCAACTAAAGCATTTTATAACACAATCCCTTCATTTCAGGGGCTCAAAAGTAATTGGACAAATGAAATAACTGGAAATCAAATGTTCATTTCTAATACTTGGTTGAAAACCCTTTGCTGGCGATGACAGCCTGAAGTCTTGAACTCCTGGACATCATCAGATGTTGGGTTTCCTCCTTTTTAATGCTCTGCCAGGCCTTTCAGTTGCTGTTTCTTTGTGGGCCTTTCTGTCTGAAGTTTAGTCTTCAACAAGTGAAATGTCTGCTCAGTTGGGTTAAGATCAGGTGACTCACTTGGCCATTCAAGAATTTTCCACTTCTTTGCTTTAATAAACTCCTGGGTTGCTTTGGCTGTATGTTTTGGGTCATTGTCCATCTGTATCATGAATCAATTTGACATCATTGAGCTGGATTTGAGCAGACAGTATGTCTCTGAACACCTCAGAATTCATTCGGCTGCTTCTGTCCTGTGTCACATCATCAATAAACACTAGTGTCCCAGTGCCACTGGCAGCCATGCACGCCCAAGCCATCACACTGCCTCCTCCACCGTGTTTTACAGATGATGTGCTATGCTTTGGATAATGAGCTGTTCCACGCCTTCTCCATACTTTTTTCTTGCCATCATTCTGGTAGAGGTTGATGTTGGTTTCATCTGTCCAAAGAATGTTTTTCCAGAACTGTGCTGGCTTTTTAGATGTTCTTTAGCAAAGTCCAATCTCGCCTTTCTATTCTTGAGGCTTATGAGTGGCTTGCA
Source organism: Erpetoichthys calabaricus (assembly GCF_900747795.2). Lineage (NCBI taxonomy): Eukaryota > Metazoa > Chordata > Cladistia > Polypteriformes > Polypteridae > Erpetoichthys > Erpetoichthys calabaricus. The sequence continues at coordinate 16,001,216 of NC_041398.2, read as the reverse complement.
CCTGCAGTGCACCCTCTGTATTTACCTTCATGCAGTCTTCTCTTTATGGTAGACTTGGATATCGATACGCCGACCCCCTGGAGAGTGTTGTTCACTTGGTTGGCTGTTGTGAAGGGGTTTCTCTTCACCGTGGAAATGATTCTGCGATCATCCACCACTGTTCTCTTCCGTGGACGTCCAGGTCTGTTTGCGTTGCTGAGTTCACCAGTGCTTGCTTTCTTTCTCCGGATGTACCAAACTGTAGATTTTGCCACTCGTAATATTGGAACAATTTCTCAGATGGGTTTTTTCTGTTTTTGCAGCTTAAGGATGGCTTCTTTCACCTGCATGGAGAGTTCCTTTGACCGCATGTTGTCTGTTCACAGCAAAATCTTCCACATGCAAGCACCACACCTCAAATCAACTCCAGGCCTTTTATCTGCTTAATTGATAATGACATCATGACGGACTTGAACACACCTGCCCATGAAATAGCCAAAGAGTCAATTGTCCAATTATTTTTGAGCCCCTGAAATAAAGGGATTGTGTTCAAAAAATGCTTTAGTTTTCTCACATTTTTATCCAATCGTTTTGTTGACCCCATTGAATTAAAGCTGAAAGTCTGCACTTCAACTGCATCGGAGTTGTTTCATTTACAATTCATTGTGGTGATGTACAGAACCAAAATGAGAAAAAAGGTGTGTCTGTCCAAATATTTATGGACCGAACTGTGTGTGTGTGTGTGTGTGTGTGTATGTATATGTATGTATGTAAGTATGTATATAATATATATATACACACACATACATACAGTGCATCCAGAAAGTATTCACAGCGCATCACTTTTTCCACATTTTGTTATGTTACAGCCTTATTCCAAAATGGATTAAATTCATTTTTTTCCTCAGAATTCTACACACAACACCCCATAATGACAATGTGGAAAAAGTTTACTTGAGATATTTGCAAATTTATTAAAAATAAACAAATTGAGAAATCCCATTTCCATAAGTATTCACAGCCTTTGCCATGAAGCTCCAAATTGAGCTCAGGTGCATCCTGTTTCCCCTGATCATCCTTGAGATGTTTCTGCAGCTTCATTGGAGTCCACTTGTGGTAAATTCAGTTGACTGGACATGATTTGGAAAGGCACACACCTGTCTATATAAGGTCCCACAGTTGACACTTCATGTCAGAGCACAAACCAAGCATGAAGTCAAAGGAATTGTCTGTAGACCTCCGAGACAGGATTGTCTCGAGGCACAAATCTGGGGAAGGTTACAGAAAAATTTCTGCTGCTTTGAAGGTCCCAATGAGCACAGTGGCCTCCATCATCCGTAAGTGGAAGAAGTTTGAAACCACCAGGACTCTTCGTAGAGCTGGCCGGCCATCTAAACTGAGCGATCAGGGGGAGAAGGGCCTTAGTCAGGGAGGTGACCAAGAACCTGATGGTCACTCTGTCAGAGCTCCAGAAGTCCTCTGTGGAGAGAGGAGAACCTTCCAGAAGGACAACCATCTCTGCAGCAATCCACCAATCAGGCCTGTATGGTAGAGTGGCCAGACGGAAGCCACTCCTTAGTAAAAGGCACATGGCAGCCCACCTGGAGTTTGCCAAAAGGCGCCTGAAGGACTCTCCGACCATGAGAAAGAAAATTCTCTGGTCTGATGAGACAAAGATTGAACTCTTTGGTGTGAATGCCAGGCGTCACGTTTGGAGGAAACCAGGCACTGCTCATCACCAGGCCAATACCATCCCTACAGTGAAGCATGGTGGTGGCAGCATCATGCTGTGGGGATGTTTTGCAGCGGCAGGGACTGGGAGACTAGTCAGGATAAAGGGAAAGATGACTGCAGCAATGTACAGAGACATCCTGGATGAAAACCTGCTCCAGAGCGCTCTTGACCTCAGACTTGGGTGACGGTTCATCCTTCAGCAGGACAACAACCCTAAGCACACAGCCAAGATATCAAAGGAGTGGCTTCAGGACAACTCTGTGAATGTCCTTGAGTGGCCCAGCCAGAGCCCAGACTTGAATCCGATTGAACATCTCTGGAGAGATCTTAAAATGGCTGTGCACCGACGCTTCCCATCCAACCTGATGGAGCTTGAGAGGTGCTGCAAAGAGGAATGGGAGAAACTGGCCAAGGATAGGTGTGCCAAGCTTGTGGCATCATATTCAACAAGACTTGAGGCTGGAATTGCTGCCAAAGGTGCATCGACAAAGTATTGAGCAAAGGCTGTGAATACTTATGGACATGGGATTTCTCAGTTTTTTTATTTTTAATAAATTTGCAAAAACCTCAAGTAAACTTTTTTCACGTTGTCATTATGGGGTGTTGTGTGTAGAATTCGGAGGAAAAAAATGAATTTAATCCATTTTGGAATAAGGCTGTAACATAACAAAATGTGGAAAAAGTGATGCGCTGGGAATACTTTCCGGATGCAGTGTGTGTGTGTGTGTGTGTGTGTGTAATATATATATATATATATATATATATATAATTATAATTTTTTTTTTTTTTGTTAAGTGGTGTTGGGCTTAGTTTTGTTTCGAGTTCCTCAGTTAGTTTTTCCCCCTTTTTAAGGCAGCAGTTCGTTTCATCCGACTGTAGGGTAGGCCCAAAAGGATAGGACATCCACTTTAAAAAGAGGCGGAGGGGGCTTCGGTTTGGTGAGGGAGGGGAACGTTTGAAAGTTACAGTGTTAACTGGGGCGGGCTGCTTTAACGCTGTGGAAGGGAAGTCAGTGCAGGCTCCTGAGTTTTCTGGATGTTATGGAGTTGGATTGTTCAAGACTGCATCAGTCACATTTTTTTAAATAGTTTTAAGGCCCTTTTTTTTTTTTTTTTTTTTTTAACCCAAGGACTGCAAAACTAAGACTATTTCCTTTTAATATCGGCCAATTCTGATTTGGTTCCTCACACCATCACCCTCTGCTTCCTGTGTCTGAGCCAATTCTGCCCCCATCGACACACCACACCCTGAACTGCCACTTCTTTTAGTTTGATGCCCACCCTCTCATGTGGCACCTTATCAAATACTTTCTGAAATTCCAGATCAATAATCTCCTCTGCTCCACTCTGTTCATATCCTTTTGTTGCCTTCTCATTGATTTCCAGCATGTTAGTCAAACACGACCTCTCTCTTCTGAGCCCATGCTGACTGTTCAGTAAACTCCTGTCCTTGCCAGGTGTTGCTCAATCTAATCCTTAATAATTCAGCCATCGGTCAGTCATCGTCCAACCCGCTATATCCTAACTACAGGGTCGGGGGGGTCTGCTGGAGCCAATCCCAGCCAGCGCAAGGCAGGAACAAACCCCGGGCAGGGTGCCAGCCCACCGCAGCCTTAATAATTCCATCCATTAATTTTCTTGTGATGCATGTTAAGCTTACTGGCCTATAGTTACTTGGATCTGCCCGGTCACGCTTTCTATATAATTGGATAATATTTGCCATTTTCCAGTCCTTTGAAATGTCTCCAGTGCATAATGACTTCCTAATAATATGCATTAAGGGTTTCTATCTGTACTCACTAACCTTCTTAAGAACTTGAGGGTAAATATGATCTGCTCCTGGTGATTTGTTTGATTTCAGCCTATTTTAATCTGAGCAGCTCTTCTCTCTCTTTACAATTTCCAAATCCCTTAGTAGTCCCTGTTACTACTGTGAGGTTATCCACTTCCTCACTTGTAAACACCTCAGAACAATAGAAGTTTCTCTCACTATCTCCTTAGTAGTCCCTGTTACTGATAGGAGGTTACCCAATTCCTCACTTGTATTGTTCTGAGGTGTTCACAAGTTTAGAGCATCTGCTATTTCACTGTCCGTATCTTTTTAATTCCCCTTCACTATTTCTGATGGACTTCACTTCCTCCTTAACTGTTCCTTTACTACTAAAATACTGAAAGATTCTCTTTGGGTCGTCTCTCTCACCTTCTCTGTTATATTCCTCTCTAACTGCCTTTTAGCCTCCCTGATATCCTTCTCGGCGGTTGCCCTCATGTTCTCATATGCCCCATGATTCACTTTTGGAGTTATCAGTCTCGTTCGCCTTCTATAGCAAAAAGGTAGCAAAGTCACCGACATTCAAAAAGATGGACGCTGGAGGTAGTGAAGGGCCGAGGAGAAAGGCGAAAAAGCAGAGAACAAGCTGGGAGCGTCAGAAGTGCTGGGCCATTCATTACAAGGCAGGGACGAACCCCAGGCGAGGTGCCACTTCATCACAGGACGCGCACACACATAGTGACACGGGGTCAATTCGGAGTCCCCATTCAGCTTCACCTGCATGCCTTTGGGTTGTCTCTGGAGTACTTGGAGAAGGAGTAAGCAGAGACCGTGAGAACATGTAACCTCTGCACAGAGAGCAGTACTCAGGATCCATTAAATCAGGGGTGTCCAACTCGGAGCTTACTTTTATTCTATGTTAATTAGTATTGTCTGATTTTTATTTTTTTTAATATATTTTGTCTTTTTCTCTTTCTTCATCCTGCAAAGCACTTTGAGCTAACATCATTTGTATGAAAATGTGCTATAGAAATAAATGGTTTTGTGGTTGATAAACTCCTGTCCTGGTGGGCCGCAGTGGCTGCAGGTTTTCATTCTAACCGTCTTCTTAATTAGTGAGCCATTTTTTTTTTTTTTTTTTTTTGCTGCCCATTAACTTGTTTTAATTGACATGACTCGGACCCCTCAGTTGTTTCTTTCTCCAACTCTTTCAGGGCTGATGTTGACTTTTGTCAAAATTCAGGGGTAGAGGACGGTAATCAGCTGTAACCTGTGACAAATCTCACCGTTTCATTTTAGATTGACTCTCTTTGCTAGAAGGAAAGTTAGCTTCGTTGATTTGACCTCGGTTCATTCCATGTGCACGAATAGCAAAGAACCTTTAAAATGGCATCGACGTCTGACGAGTGACCAAAGTGAACGTGCAAAGCAAAATATTCTGTGGACGACATTTCGCATCTTATCGCTGAATCGGACTCTGACTTGCTGGACTCCGATTTTGATGCAAGTGATCTGGAGATGGAAATCGAGTATGAAAGTGAGTAACCAGCATCAGCTGATCGTGATGCTGAACACGTATGTCCCACAGCAACATTTGCCTGGGAGGACCACCACTTCCAATGACAAGAGGTACAAATCAGATTGCATCACACTGCGACTGCCACCTGCCATACAAAGACAGCCAGGCAGCCGGCCCGCCACGCATTTCTGCTGGCCATCGAGCCGTTCACTGCCGTCCCACTGCTGCTGAACAGGTGACGACAGCAGCCACCGCACACAGCAGTACACGTTTGATGTTGATTTATGGGTGACACCATTGGTTTGTGTGCTTTAAAGAAAACTTGAGTTTTTTGGGAAAAAAAAAATTCAGCCCTCAAAGAGTTAATGAGCAGACAAACAATAATAATAAGGAGCAGCCGCCACACGACCAGCTCACCTGAAAATAAAAGTGAAGGTCGATCTGCTCAGGTTACTAAAACATCTTGACGCTGGTCTTGGGGGGGAAAAAAATTAAAACAGAAAATCGATTAAAGCCCTCATGCTGTGGCAGAACGAGAGCAGCAACAAGTCCTGATATTCAATAACGGCTTTAACAGCAAGATTCGGCTTCTCATTAAGAAACTGGTTGGAGTGAAATTGGAGTTTGAGGTTCTGATTTAGCAGGCCATCTGTCTGCTTGCTTCACGTCTTATTTCTGTTTGGCTGTCATTTTAATGAAGAAAAGAATCAATTCGGAGGACTGAATCCTTTAAAACAGGGCTATTAAAAATGGAATGTAAAAGGAGTTAATTAGCAGCGAAAACTGGTCACTGATTAGGAAAAGGCTTAGAATCAAAACCTGCAACTACTGTGGCCCACCAGGACTGGAGTTGGACACCCCTGCATTAAACCCTTGAGTTTTTCCGCCAACAGTAGATGGCAGTATTTCCCCTAAGTCTTATCTCAAAATAATTCCAATATTTCAGTTTGTGGATGTGTTTTTTTTTTTTTCCCCTAGTAGACAATGTGGCAAGCGGCTGGGGGTGGCACCCATCCGGGACGCCCAGAAGGCACCTCCTCCAGACCACGAGGTGGGAGACCGCCCTGGTGGCTTTGGGGATCATGGGAACAGAGCTTAGAAGCTCAACCCTATAGACGCCTGAGGAGCCGTGGCCCTCCGCACTTCCGCCACACCTGGAAGTGCGGGGGGGGGGGGGGGGGGAGGAGGAGACCAGGGACACACGGAGTGCTTCCAGGTGCACAGCTGGCACTTCTGCCACACCAGGGAGGCACCTGGAGCACATCCGGGTGGGTTTAAAAGGGGGCCGCCTCCCTCCATTCAAGGGCTGGAGTTGGGAGGCGGACCTGAAGGAGAGGCATCGTGGTGTGGCCTGCACTTTGGGGGGTGAAAGTAGGTTGTGTGCGCACTTGTAAATAGAATTATGAATAAATGTGTGTTGGTGTTTGAACCATCGGTGTCTGCCTGTCTGTATCCGGGCTGCTTCCGACAACAAGAACCTTTGTTTTGTGCAGCGGTATCATAAACTGAAGTTTGTTTGTTGTGATGTTTGAACATCAGAGTGTCGCAGATTCACACAAACATTCAAAAGACTTTAGTAAAGGTGTGTTGGAAATGAAGTGTGAAATGTTAATCTTATAAACGAGGCAGAGATGACATTTGGGGAGGGGAGGCAGGGGTCTGTTACTGTGGTGGGTATTCACAATGAACATTCTCCATTTAGGCCGTCTGTATGGAAAAAGTAAAGCAAGACTTGCATAGATGGTCCACCCTTCATCTCACTTTAGCTGGAAGAATTCACGTTGTTAAGATGATATCCTTCCTAAGCAGCTTTTTTTATTTCTAAACATTCCAATATACATTAATAAATCTTTTTTTTAAGAAATTAGTTTCAACCATCACCTCATTTATTTGGAATTCTAAACATCCACGTATCCAAACAGCGACCCTACAAAGACCCAAGGCAGAAGGTGGCATGGCTCTACCTAACTTTCAGTTTGATTACTGGGCAGCAAAGATACAAGCTATAAAAACCTGGACATGGACACAAAGAGATGAACAGACACAGGCTTAGTCCGCAATAAAATCCTGCAGCACTTCTTTATATTCCTTGCTTTATACCCCAATCAGTACAAGTCACCGCCAATATACTAACAACCCAATTGTGCTTCACTCACTCCGAATATGGAGCCAATGTAGGAAGTACTTTAAGACAGAGAAGCTTTTATCTGTGGCACCTCTGCATGATAGCCACCTTTTCCCACCCTCTAAAATATACCCAGTGTGACAAATAGAGGCACTGTCGACCCCTTGAACCCTCAGACCAGACGTCAGACATCAGATAAAAGTCCAATATGACTTTATTTTATAATAATAATGTGCACCAAGCACTCTACACTCCACTATACTCTATATATAAAATCCCTATGTGCGTCCAGGTGTCCAGGTGTGGGTGTCTTCTGATGAAGTGTGCATGCGCGGAGCACGGTGCGATGTGCGATATTACTGTCAGAGAAAGAGGCGTTTTACGTAAATACAAACCAGTATTACTGTGAGAGGAAATTAAAGGTACACAATACAGTGACGCATATCACAGCCACATACAAGCCAGTATTACTGTCAGAGGAGATTAAAGGCATATTACCGACGCGCACGCCTGTGTTACCGCCAGAGAAAATTAAAGGTATATTACGGACGTACAAGCCAGCGGACGTACAAGACGGCATCCTTCAATAAGAACGCGCACAAAAAGGTGACCGTAATTGGGCGCAGCGAATAAAGGCGCGCGTAAATAAAGATCTGCACCTTTGTTGCTCTTCACATATTCCACAGCCATTTGAACTAAATTATCTACCAACGCCTTTATTCGCCGCGCTCAATTGAGGTCGCCCTTTTGAAGCTCGCCTTTTTGTGCGCGCCCTTATTGAATAGAGCCGTACAAGACAGAATTACTGTCTCAGAAAATTAAAGACACACAGTACATGGTGGCAGCCCACAAAGAACGGTCAGCTCAGCAAGTAAACATCAACAAAAGAAAGGCTGAAAGAAAGAAAAATACGACCAACAAAAAGAATGAGGTCAAAGTCCCTTGCCATTTAATATAGACTGTTCCTACTAATGCTTATACACTACTGTTCTAGCGCCCGTTATTGTAACGGGCTAAATGACTAGTACTCAATAATCCCTATAATAACCAATACAATAATCAATCCTCCACTCCCAGACGCGTTGCCACCCTTCCACCCAGCTCAGCTCAACGTCTGGCATTTCCCACAATCCTTTTATATTCCCTGACCCAGAAGTGTTTCCAATCCCTCAGTCCATGTGATCTCCAGTCACTTCCCTGTCAGATAAAAATCCTCTTCTTCATCCCGGAAGCACGTCATTTCCCTTGTCGCCTTGCCTAGGACGTACTTCCAGGTTTATAAGGCATGTAGAATTCCCTGAGCCTCCCCTACAGCGTCTCAATGGAGGTCCCCATGGTGTCCAGCAGGGCTGGTTGTAAAAACTATAAGGTCCACGAGGCCCTGCTGGAATTCGGGGGAACTTCTATGCCGCAAGGAGAGCTCCATCTGGCGGCCTGGGGGTGTTGGCCGGGATGACAGGCCGGCCATCCCTCACACCAGTTTTTAATATCTGGAAAACATTTGGGATTAAGTCACTTAGAAATCTACACATAGACAACATATTAGCATCCTACAAACAATTACACTCCAAATTTAACTTTCTAGCAACACATTTCTTTCACTATCTTCAAATTAGAAACTTTGTTAAACAGAACCTGCCCGATTTTCCTCACCTCCCACCTCCCTCTAATATTGCTCAGTCTCGAGGACTCCGGCAGCATTTCTCGAACATATAAAACCATTTCACTGTCCCTCCCTTTCAAAGATCCAAGAGTACAGTGGGAAAAGGATCTCTCACTCAACATCTCAGAAAAGGAGTGAAAGGTAGCAATGCAGAGAATTCACTCGAGCTCCATATGTGCAAAGAACACAATTATTCAACTTCAAATTATATACCTGAGCACATCTGTCTTGTTTAAAACTGTCCAAAATGACTGCGGCGTTCGCAAGTTTGATCTCACCCTGGAAACAAGTTCCAGCCTCAATATTTTGGGCCTGCACCAAATTAACATCATTCTGGAGCAACATCTTTAAGTGCCTGTCAGACAGCCTGGGGGTCCCAATCCCTCCTAACCCACTAACAGCTGTGTGTGGTGGGCTCACAGAGGGGCTTACAGTGGAGAAGGACACTCAAACTGTCACGGCCTTCACTACACTATTGGCACGTAGACTTGTGTTGCTCAACTGGAAGAATCCTAACTCTCCTCCTTTTAAGTCGGTGGATACCTGATGTTAAATATTATTTTGAAATTGGAAAAAATCAAATTCTCACTTGGAGGATCTGTGCAGAGCTTTATCAAAACCTGGCAGGATCTGATCAATAACATTTTAGAATAAGCTCTTAAAGCACTACGGAAGTAGATTCTCTCCCCTCTTTTACTCCGTTTATTTTTATTCATTTATTAATTTAGATAGATACTTTATTAATCCCAAGGGGAAATTCACAATTAAATTATTAAGTAATTTATTATTTATAATAATAATGCAAAATATTAAATTCACAATTAATCACTTATTTTTACTAGCTTAAAGTTTTACTCTGTTGGCCTAGCTCTCTTTCTCATGGGTGGGGGTTGATTTGTTTCGAACAAAGTCTTGTAAAACTTGATTATTTGTATGGAATGTTATTTGATTTTAGCTGTGGGAACCCCTAACAGGAGCAGCCGAAAGAAGAAGAAAATCCAAAGAAAGTTGTCAGTTTATGAACTGCTAGTCATCCCTCTGCTATGATAGCCACTTAATGATCAGTTCCAGGTTACATTGGGCACAGGCAGCATGGGTCGCAAGCCGGAGGGGGGTGTCACTCGATTATAGGACCCACTTGGCCATCACCGGATGCCAAAGAACTGGAGGTAGGGTAGGATAATAAATTGTCCATTGGATAAACGTGCAGGAATGTCAGATGGATTTCAGTGTGAATACTCCCGGGGGGGGGGCTAACTTGGATCAAGAGGAATCATTTTGGGGGTTGGACTGAAAGTGGCACCTGAAAGACAGACATTATTAAAGCCATCTTTCAATGGCAGGCAGACAAACGATTTAAGAATGAGAGCAAGGAAGAGGAATGAAAGTAGGGGTGCTTTTGAGAATGGAGCAGAGTTCAGGTGGAAAAGCTGCCCCTCCTAACGGACCTGGAGCACCGGCCGTTGAGTCGGGCCCACTGTAGAGGATGTCGGTGGGTTTATTAATCTGTCAATGGCTGTCGGCCGTGACTCAATACGTGTTTGTGCTAAACGTGTTCTCTTCAGTGTCTTTTTCAGTTGGTCTCGCTGCAATCGAGCTGTGGGAAATCAGTGCATCACAGGCCAAGTCCCTTTGATATGGCGGTTTTAGTTTTGGTCAAATCCAGATTTTGGATCCGCCTCCATTACGTTTTGACTAACGTTGAGTAGACCTGTGCTGCCAGTATGAAGTGGTTCAAAATAGAAAATCTGGAATTTTTAAACTTTGTCGGCTGGATGTTGTCTTTCTACGAAGCATTTTGTCAACACAAATCTGCCAAGAACTTTTTAGGCTGACCTGGAGGGTTCACAGCATTTCTTGTCTGTCATAGAAAACCTTATTGGTTGTTTTCTGTAATTGTTATAAACTGGAAAATTGACACTGAACGCCTGTGCTGCTAATATTTTTTTTTACTGAAGTAATTCTATCTCTTTTAGTTTCGAAAGACAGATACAGATGCCTTGACTGTACAGAGAGTTGTCTAATGGTCTCCTGGCTGTCCGTGTGAGAAGAGGATCTTAGAAGAGAAGAGCAGACACTTGCCGGTAGAGAAGAGTTTGACACAGAGAATGGCCTCCGCGGGCAATGACGGCGCGGATGAAAGAGTAGTGCCTATTAAACAAGAGGACTCCCAATGGGGCACACCAGGGGACTTGTCTGTGAAGCTGGAGGACTGCGAAGAAAGCATTTCAGTTTTCAAAGAAGAGGAGTGCAAGGAGGAGACTGCTGACGTTAAAGCCGAAGACTCGGAAGATGTCTCGGTTAGTCTTGAACTGCAAAACCTGGAAACTGGAGAGCGTTTCAAACGAGAGACTTCTGCAGAATCTCATTCCAGTTTACAGCATTGGGTCACCAAAGCAGGGCAACTGGCTACCTGGCCGAATTCTGCAGAACTGAAATCCGAGTTTTCTGAGTTTGAAGAGAGAATCGGTGAAGGAAACCGGAAAGTTGAGGAGCAGCTGCCATTTAGGAGTGGTGGAATAATAAGTAAGTATTGTGTTTTGGATTTAATATAGAAAGTGGAACTGAGTACATATACCAGTTCCGCATGTGTTTGTCTGGGTGTTTGTAGTGGGTGAAACAGACAAGCAGAGTTGAGCTGTGCATTTGTTTAACTCTTCTGAGGCGGGTGTCGACTTATAATGACATATAGTAGTGTCTTCACGCAGCCACCGGCCGCTACACAAATGCATTCAGTACGACGATCAGATGATACTGGTACGTCATGTCCGTTTTCGATCTCCAGATCACCTGTATCAGAATCAGAACGTGATACGTCCAAGTCCGATTCAGCAACAATATGCAAAACGTTGTCTATGGACTATTTTGTTTTGCACTTTCGCGTCACTCTCTCCCCAGATCTGCCATTACCTCTGGCGGCCAATGCCTGCGCAAAGTCTGCTCCGCTCCTGAAGACCTCATTCCCTCATCTGGCACCATTGATGACATCACTTCCGGTAGCGCCACTATTGATGACGTCACTTCCGGTCCTGCAGACATCGCTCCCGGTTCTGGTGCCTCGGCGGCACATTGATGACATCACTTCCAGTTGAGAAGACATCACTCTGGGTTCCAGCACCATTGATGATGTCACTTGCTGTTCCGGTCCTAATGATGTCACTTCCTGTCCCATCATATTCAGCCCTCAAAGAGTTAATGACAAACAATAGCTGACCTAACCAAAAATTAAACACTAAATGTTTCTGAAAGGTCAAAAACTACTGAAAGTGTCCCATATAACGCCACCATTTTAGCAGTAAGACACCACCACCATTACGTTCAATGAAATTAAAGAATCACATCTTCTTAAAAAATATGGATTCTATCAACTATAATTAATAATAATAATAATTCTTTGCAATTCTATATAGCGCTTTTTCTCACTACTCAAAGCGCTCAGCAATTGCAGGTTCAAGGCCTTGCTCAAGGGCCCAACAGAGCAGAGTCCCTTTTGGCATTTACGGGATTCGAACCGGCAACCTTCCCATTGCCAGTGCAGATCCCTAGCCTCAGAGCCACCACTCTACCTGTGCTCAAATTTCGGGGTAAATGTGGACAAGTAGGAGCTAAAACAAAAAAAAAGATCTAATATCATTGCGTCTGTGGAGCTAAATCTACGGGAAACTGATTTGGTCAAAGGGCTTTCTGACATTTTCTACGGCTGTCCCAAGTTTCGTTCAGTTTGAGTGACTTGTCTGTGGTGATCGCGTCCACAGGCTCACATCCTCATGCAGACAGACGTTATTGTCAAAAACTCGTCGGACCGTCCAGATTTTGCTTAAGTCACAGAACTAACCTTATGCTGGTTATTCACTAATATACACTCTCTGGCCACTTTATTAGGTACACCTTGCCAGTACCCAGTTGGACCCCCTTTTACCTTCAGAATGGCCGTAATTCTTCATGGTGTTGATTCCACAAGGTGCTGGAAACATTCCTCTGGGAGTTTGGTCCACAGTTGTTGCACATCCCTTTCCTCCACAACCCAAAGGTGCTCTGTTGAGATCTGGGGCCTCATGTATGAATGGTGCGTACGCACAGAAATGTTGCATACGAATGTTTCCACGCTCAAATCGCGATGTATAAAACCTAAACTTGGCGTAAAGCCACGCACATTTCCACGGTAACTCATACCTTGGCGTACGCAATTTCTCCGCTCGGTTTTGCAGACTGGCGGCACCCAGCGTCAAAGCAGTGCTACTGTTCCTGTGTGGACTTCTTTCTTAGCTCCACATTCCTGACGTGGCTTTATAAATACATTGAAATTAACTGCATATTGTTTTAGTGTAATGTATCTGATTGTAATTAACCTGCAGCAATATAATGGTCCAGGGAATAGCCATAGTATTCCAAATATCAGAACTGCTTTAGCGTTGTTACTCTCACTGCTGCATCTTCTTCTTTTTGCTGCTCCCGCTAAGGGTTGCCACTGCGGATCATCTTTTTCCATATTACTCTCACTGCACCACTCGGAGTATTTATATCACTGTATCTGAGTGTGAATCACAGCAGCAGCTGATCGGAAAGAGAATTATCGGTATACAGTTTCAAGCACACACTACCTCAACCACGGCAAAAAGCGTCAAAGCCTTTCCTGTACGGACCTCGCGGTTCACAAACAGTTTCATCCCAAGAACTCTAAACGCACTCAATCAGTCCATCAAGTGCTCCTTGTAGAACTGTTTGGATTTATAAGTACAATCACCTCACTGTAAACTTGCACTACAGTTATAATATTGCACAACCAGCGCTACTTTATAAAGCACGTATGATGACAATATCATTTTTAAGATGAAATGCAGCAAAATATGTTGCTTATAGTATACAGATAAAACTTTAACTTCATTTAAATAATCTGTATTGTTAATAATTAAACATGTGAGGACACGGTGCCGCAGCGCTAGCTAGTTCACGGATAGCTCCTGCCTTGCGCTGTATTATTGCTGGTGCTGACGCGACACTGGAAGGATAGACGGATAGAATAATTAAACATGTACTACGAAGATATTTCAATGTTCCTTAAAAGTTTTGAGGAATCGGTGTTCTAAGCTTACAGATGGCTTCACGTCTATTACAGAGCTGATTGTGTGGCGATTGGGTATTGGAGGAAGAAAAGTAAAGACAGGAATTGGAGATTAGTACGTTTGAAAGAGACAGTACTTCTGTAATAAATTATTTCATCGAAGGTTGCACATGGCGCAGCAAGACTCTTGCGTGAGATATGAACAAGCACTGTGCCCCCGTGTTCACATGTTTAATAACATGCTTTCATTCCTGTCGTCATGAAAATGATATCATGTAATCATCATCATCATCATCTCAGTATTTTAATTATTCAGAGAGCTGTAATATCTCGAATGTAATGGATTCTGTGTCCTGTCGGAGAAAGAGAAAGAACGGAAGCACGTAGTGATTCACACACACAGAGCACATAGAAGATCAAATACATAACAAAGCATTTAACATGCTACTTGAGAAACTAGTAAAATAAACGATTTTAAGATGAAGTTTATGATGTTCTACTTTAATGGCAAAATAAACTACGTGATTAAACTGGAAATTTCGAGATTAAAGTTGATATTTTGTGCTTTTTTCCCACTGTGTGCCAATTTTTTTTTTCTCTGTACCCTAATAAGCTTTCATATGACACTCAGACGGTGGGCTACGACTCGCCTTTTCACGGCGACTTTGATATGTGATTTCTTTTTTATTTCGGGCACTGTGCAACTTTGTGAACTCGATCTTTCAAGTTTCTCCGACACACTGTCACTCGATCAACTTTCTTTTGTTAATTATACCACTGTTTAAACCAACAAATTCTTATATTTTCCCCTGTGCTTTTCCCATTGTCTTTTCACAGAAGGCTATTTATATTGATTTGCATATTCAAAGGCGTAATTCTGGGAGGAGTTGGGGCGGGACAGAAGGCGCGTGCACGTGCGTTACTTTTCACGCTGATCAGGATTTATGTAGTGGAAGAACATGAAATTTTGCGTGCGCACAGATTCCTGCATCTGGATTTTTCTGTGCGTACGCACATTCCCACTTTTGTGCTTACGCCATGTTATAGTGTGAGTTCTACGCACGGTGTTATACGAGGCCCCTGGTGATTTGTGGAGGCCATTTGAGTATTGTCATGGTCAAGGAACCAGTTGGAGATGATGTGGGCTTTGTGACATGGCGTGTTATTCTGCAGGAAGGAGCCATCAGAGGATGGGCACAAAGGGATGAACATGGCCAGCAATGAGACTCGGGTAGACAGTACCAATTAATCATTGTTTAAATGCCACAAAGGGGTCCAAAGTGTGCCAAGAAAATATCCCCCAAACCATTCCACCACCACCAGCAGCAGCAGCCTGAACCTTTCATACAAGGCAGGATGAAATACATGCTTTCAACAAGAAGAACATTTATTTCTATAGCACACAGGTGTCGGACTCCAGTCCTCGAGGGTCGCAGTGGCTGCATGTTATCATTCTACCTATCTTCTTCATTAGTGAGCCATTTTTACTGCTAATTAACTTCTTTTGCATTCGTTTTAATTCACTTGACTCAGGCCCCTTAATTGTCTCTTTTTCCTTAATTAGCAGCCAAACATTAATGAGACATCAAACAAGCCACCATATGACCAGCTCACCTGTGCCCATCACACAATATCTGAAAATAAAGAAAGGTGAAGGTCTCAGTAAGGTTGATCTCTCAGGTCACCAAAACATTTTCACGGTGTTCTTAGAAGAAACAAGAAAATCGACAAATTTGGAAATGTCTGCTGTGGCAGAATGAGAGCAGCAACAAGCCATGGAATTAAATAACGGGCTTAATTAACGGCAAGAATCAGCTTCTCATTAAGAGAATGTTTGGAGTGAAATTGGTTGGAGTTTGAAATCCCAGTTTAGCTGGTTATCTTTCGACTCGTTTCACATCTCATTTCTGTTTGGCTGCCATTTTAATGAAGAAACAAATCCAATCCTTAAAAACAGGGCTGTTAAAATGGAATGTAAAAGGAGTTAATTAGCAGCGAAAACTGCTCACCGATTAGGAAAAGGGTGTGAATGAAAACCTGCAGCCACTGCGGCCCTCCAGGCCTGGAGTTCGACACCCCTGCTATTTCATACAAATGATGTCACTCAAAGTGCTTTACAAGATGAAATAAGAAAAAATATAAAAATAAAATTAGGCAATACTAATTAACAAAGAATAAAGTATGGTCCAATGGCCAGGGAGGATGGAGGAAATAAAAAAAAAAATAAAAAATCTGCAGGGGTTCCAAGGCCACAAGACCACCGAGCCCCCACTAGGCATTCTACCTGACATCAATGACCTCAATCAGTCCTTCTGGTTTTCAGGCTTCACGTGGAAGAATTAGAAGATGACGGTCATGTGGACCTCTGGCCTTCAATCCACCATCCAGATGTTGCAGCAGAAATCGAGATTTGTCACACCAGGCAACATTTTTTGTTTTTTTCCAATCTTCGCTTGTCCAATTTGGCTGAGCCCCATTTGAATTCTTAACCTCCGTTGCGTGTTCTTAGCTGACAGGAGTGGCACCTGGTGTGGTCTCCTGCTGTCATAGCCCACCTGCTTCAAGGTTCAACATGATTTTGTGTATTCAGAGCTGCTCTTCTGCACACCTCAGTTGTAATGAGTGCTTTTTTGAGTTTCTGTTGCCTTTCTGTCATCTCAGACCAGTCTGGCCATTCTCCTCTAGCATCAACAAGGCATTTTCGCCCAGAGAACTGCCCTCACTGGAAATGTTCCCCTTATTTGCGCCATTCCCTGTAAACCGTAGAGATGGTTGGGAGTGAAAAATCCCAGTAGATCGGTAGTGTCTGAAATACCCAGACCAACAACTGTGCCACATTCAAAGTCACTTCAGTCCCCTTTCTGATGCTTGGTTTGAACTTCAGCAGGTGGTCTTGATGAGGTCTACATGCTGAAATGCATCAAGGTTCTGCCATGTGATTGGCTGATTCGATATCGGGGGTTACCGAGCAGTCGAACGGGTGTAACTAATAAAGTGGCCGGTGAGTGTGTTAGCAGTGCCACCACTTCATGGACTCCAGTTCCCAGCTGTCCCAAGGGATTGGAAGTGACTGCAACAGGCGCAGGGGCTGCTGGGGACAAGGAGGGCTGGTGGGAACTTTCAAAGAGAGCCCGCTAAACAGAGAAAGGAGGGCCATTGTTTTGTTTGTTTGGTTGGTTGTCAGCACTGTTGCCGTTTTCCTGTGTGGATATTAAGTGGCTGTCGTGCATTACTGTTGTGTTGGATTTGAGTTTTGTCTCCTGCCCATCTGCATTGTCTTCATCCCATGTATCTCAACACTTAAGATTTCAGAAAATTTATATTCACCTCTACAGTTCAGAGGGTCCCCCGCAAACCCACAAAACTTCATTTTCATCCATTACATGGGAGGACTGATTCACGGACATTGTCGTAGGTGTTTTTATTTTATCACTGTAGGGGAAGAGGAGAGTTATCTGGTTATTTGTAGTTTTATATTGACTTTCTCGTATATGAAGTACTCCATCCATCCATTGTCCAACCTGCTATATCGTCACGGGGGTCTGCTGGAGCCAATCCCAGCCAACACAGGGCACAAGGCAGGAAACAAACCCCGGGCAGGGCACCAGCCCACCACAGGGCACACCCACCAAGCGCACACTCTGGACAATTGAGGACCGCCAATGCACCTAACCTGCATGTCATTGGACTGTTGGAGGAAACCCATGCAGACACGGGGAGAACATACAAACTCCACGCAGGGAGGACCCGGGAAGCGAACCACAGGTCTCCTAACCGCGAGGCAGAAGCGCTACCCACTGTGCCACTGTGTCCGTTTAATATATCAATTGTTACTCGTTCATTTGTTTGATATATTGGATTCCGCGTCTGTCTGTTAGTGAGTTCGGGTCGGGCCGAGGCTGGGTTCCTTTCTGGAATCCCCCACCAAAAATAAATAAATCACTGTCCCTTTGACGGTGTGAATCTGAGTGGCCCTGGACCACTACAAGTGTATACAAGTGCACCTAGATGTATGAAGTACATGTGACATCCCATAATATCCTCAAGCACTGTTAATGCAGTTTAGGGTCACAGATGGAGGAGGAACAGCGGTGTTAGAAGCCCCCAAGCACACATCCAGACCATCTCGGGCCCTTTCACCCTTGCTGACCCCCACACTGAGCCAGTTTCGAGTCCCCAGTCAGTCTTACAGGCATATTTTCCAAAACCTTGAAAGAAGAACTGAAGCCCCCTAAGGATGACTTGTGCAGTAGTAGGTGGAATTTGTGAACTCCATTGGGTGCAGAAATTGACCTCAATGGAGGCAGCAGAGAAAATTGAGCTGAGCTGAGCTGTGTCACAAGAATAACACGAAGACCTCCGAAAGGTTTAGGACAGCCACCCGTATATTGTGCCCTGGCTGCAAAAGGGTTGTTTTATTGATGAGTTGTATTCAGGTTTGAGTCCAGAACAGAACTGATTAGAGAGGGAGAATATGGCGGCTTTAAGGGCCGGGAAAGGAAGTGACATCAACTGGACCGGAATTGAGAATGATGTCATCAATGGCGCCGAAACCGGGAGTGATGTCCTCAGGACAGGAAGTGGCGTCATCAATAGCAGCACTACCGGAAGTGATGTCATCAATGGCGCTGATACTGGAAGTGATGTCATCAATGATTCTGGAACCAGGAGTGAGATCTTCAGGACTGGAAGGGACATCAATAGCAGCACTACGGGTAGTGATGTCATCAATGGCGCTGGTACTGGAAGTGACGTCCTCAATGATGCCAGAACCAGGAGCGATGTCTTCAGGACCAGAATTGACATCATCAATAGCAGCACTACCGGAAGTGATGTCATCAATGATGCCAGAAAAGGGGGGGGGGTGTCTTCTAGACCGGATCCGACTTCACGCAGGCAACAGCCGCCACTGCTAAAGGCACATCGGGGGAGAGAGCAACGCGAAAGTGCAAAACAAAATACTCCGTAGGCAACGTTTTGTGTATTATTGTTGAACTGGACTCTGACGTATCGCGCTGTGGTTTTGATACAGGTGATCTGGTGATCGAAAGTGATGTACCAGTATGAGCTGATCGTCGTGCTGAATGCGTTCATGTAGTGGCCGGAAGTGATGTCATCAATGATGCTGGAACCAGGAGTGACGTCTTCAGGACTGGAAGTGACCTCATCATTGGCGGCAGAACCTAGCGGGATTTTCCGTGGATGGTCTGCAGAGGATTGAGAGAGAGTCAGTGCAGCTCTCCACCCCCTGGTCTGGTGTGGTACTACTTTTATTCAGGCCCTTTAGCTGTCTCCCAAGTGTGTGTGTGTGTGTGTGTGTGTGTGTGTGCGCGTGTGCGCGTGACAGCTGCCAGATTCCAGTTTCTGTTTGACAGCTGCCCGCCCAAGCCTTTCTCTGGTTGCTCCACAAAGCATTGATCCGGGGCCAAGAGTAGCTACGCTCACCAAAGGACCTTACTAGTGAAAGAGAAGATACCGATGTACATATTTTTACTTTGAAATTAGGTGCTTAATCAAATTAACTTTATTGACTAAAGCACAGGAAAGAATGGAAACCCCCCATTCATCTCCCAAATTGCTGTCATGGTATGTCATCTGCCCACCAATCTCCTCTGTGCCAACAGAATTAAGACGGAGCTCTAGCATGGAGTTCATCACCTAGAGTGCAGGGTCCTGCTGAAGATCAAGAGGAACAAAAGAATGAAATGAGAATTAGTAAGAGCAGTGAAAATGACAGATTGAGGGAGCAATGGTGATGACTGGACATGGGTGGATGGTATCTGACATGTGCGTCTGTCACATTAATTAAGTCAAACCTAAGCTCAAGCCCCTCCATTTTTATTAACCTGGGTTCTTGAGCAGCCTGGCCGTGGCCTCCTATTACTAGCACAAAAATATGCAGCCCTTTTTGTAAAGCTCAGGTATGTTTGCAGGAGTTGGCATCGGGCACGTGCTACTATTAGTGCGGACCTGAAAGACTGGCATACAGTCTACAAAACACGGAAGTGAAAATGGATGTTTCCGGACTGTGCGCACCACATAGTAAGTAGCTCCACTTTCAATTGTATTTCTTCAAGCAGAATGAAGTATTTGGCAGCAATTGTATAATAGTAATTTTTTTTTTTTTTTCATTTTTGAGCTTCCTCGACACCCCAAAGGTAGAATATCTCACAAAATAATTTTCCCATAAAAACAGAAAATCCAGGGCCAAAAAGGATAAATTAAGACAGACATCAACCAAGAATGGACGCCACTACAGGGCATACACATCGCACTCGGTCACACCAGATGGTGATTAACACAGCAGATACATCTGTGGGGTGTGGGAGCAGACAGAAGGAGAAGATGACAATACACACACACACACACACACACAGAGTGGACACAGCTGGAATAGAACTGTGATGTAAGGAAGCCACACCAAAGTGTATGACTGATACAAATGTATAAATTAATAATAACAAAACTAATTGTATTATTTCAGCATTTCAGAAGAATTCCAGCATCTCTACTTCATTAGCTGAGTCCTCTCTTGAGTGCAGATTTCAACACAAACAAGACAAGCAGAAGATGAAGATGGCAACAAGAGGATCAGAAAATTTGACCCCTGCACCTTTCCAGTGTGGTTCCCTTCCTGCTGCCAAATGCGCACAGATGGAAGCTATTAACACTGAGCAACAACAAGTTTTTAGTACAGACCAAGAAGCATTACACACCAGCGAGGAGTGTGGGAAAACTTTTAAAAATGAATCAGACTGTAAAGATGTGTCCATTCATTCAACTAAGAAATCGTATGTCTGTCCTGAATGTGGTAAACTATTTCTGCAACGAAGCAGTCTAAACAGACATAAAAGAAATCACTCTGGAGGGAAAAAACCCTGTTGTATGGAGTGTGGCAAACGATTCTCTAGTAACAGTGCTCTTCAGCAGCACGCACGCGTTCATACTGGAGAGAAGCCGTACTGCTGTGCTGAATGTGGTAAAAGATTTTCTTATAAAAGCAATCTTCAAAGTCATTCAAAAATTCACAGTGGACTCAAACCTTATTGCTGTACTGAATGTGGTAAGGGGTTCTCAATATTAAGTGGTTTTCGTAACCACTTAAGAATTCACAGCGGAGAGAAGCCTTATTGTTGCAGTGAATGTGGAAAACGGTTCATACTGAAAAGCGGCCTACGCAGTCACATCAGAATTCACACTGGAGAGAAACCTCATTGTTGTTCGGAATGTGGCAAACGATTCCTTGATGGTAGCTCTCTTCAGAAGCACACACGAATTCACACTGGAGAAAAGCCGTATGTGTGTTCGGAATGTGGTAAAGGATTCACGGATAATAGCTCTCTTCGGAGTCACATGCAAATTCATACTGGGGAGAAGCCACACTGGTGTTCTGAATGTGGTAAACGATTCTCTAAACCTAACTCTCTTCGGCAGCACATACAAATACATACTGGAGAGAAGCCATATTTCTGTCCTGAATGTGGTAAGCGATTTTCACAAAGAAGAGGCCTTAAGTACCACTTAAGCAATCATGCTAAAGAGAAGAGAATCAAAGCTAAGCCAGCAGTGCGAAAACAGCAACGGATACTGTGCCGGGGCACGGAGGATGACAAGTCTTATCAAAAGAAACTTCCGGGATTTCTGGTCTCCCTGCCAATTACTATCACTCTGTGCAAACTGCAAGAAGAGGCAGCACAAGGGACAGTTCAGGTACTGCAGCAAGGTCTTGCTGCAAACTTACAGGAGTAGCAGTAATGGTAGTGAAGAAGAGAAGCATGACTGGTAGTGCATTAGAAACTCATTTGGACAAAATTCACTCTGATAGAATCCTCATTGATGTCCTGAATGAAAAGGATCTTACAAAAAAGGAACACTTCAATAGCACATGAGAATTCATACTCGTCAAACACGGGGTTCATAACAGCTCTATGTGTTTGTTCTTTTGGATGGATATTGTCAGGTTCCATTACGGTTTTCCACTGTTTTATTTGCCTATGTGTTTAAACAAATCTCTGTCATTATGTGTACTCATTATGTAATCAGAAAAAATTGCATTTTACCTGTGGACTTGTTGCAATGCTCTGTGTCTGCAACTAGTGAAAAACGACAGATAAAAATAAACTGACATGAACTGAAGTCCTTCTTGTTCTCCCTTATGAGGTAGTGATTGTCTGACAGCAATGACCTTTGTAGCTGAGAAATAATTCATACTGGTGAGAGACCTCACAGCTGTTCAGAATGTGGTCAGCAGGAGTCAAACAGCAGTCTTAAGAGACACATTGGACAGGTTAAAAAAAAAAAAAGAGAAATATGAAGTTGCAAACAAATTGCTAAATTTTGGAATTAAACCCCCAAAATTCAACCCGTGGTGCTGACGTCAAGAGGATTTATGAACAGAATCTCCCATGTCCACGTAGATGTCCTTCAAAGTACTGTCACCCCCTATAAATTGCAAGTGTAAAATAAATCTTAGATGGGATTTTTGTTTTTCTATTCCCCCTTTGTTTTGAATCCACGTCATTTCTTTTTTCTTTTTTTCCCTTTCCCTGTGGAATTCACCTTCCCATGGGTTGCATCCCTTCCTATCTTAAATCTTGATCTTCCATAGTGGAAGTGGCTTGATGGTCGGCAACTGCTAGCGAGGCAATGGAAGGATTTGCTGGGTTCGGGATGGTTAGGGATTATAAGGAGGAGATGGTAGACAAGCTCCCCAATCATTTTGCGGATTCCTTCTTAATTGTCATTTCAGTTAGTACGACGAAATTGCAACAATCCTAAAGGTGCATTCACATATAATGGCCATAATTAAAGGTACTTGTGTACTAAACGGACGGCTAGTACCCTTTTCTATTATTGTGACTGTGGCAGCCCCATGGGACTCAGCTGAGAGAAGGGCAATGTGGCAGACAGCCGGGGGTCTATGCCTGGCTGGGATGCCCCTTCACTGTATATTCAGGGGGAGCAGCCCTGGATGGTGCAATACCTCCCCCTGGATGCTAGATGGCTGCCCACCCTAGGTTGGAGCGGTGCCTCGGTTTCCCTCAGGGCTCCATGAGAATTGGAATTGGGTGCACCCCTGTAGGATTCCGCAGGCACCGCCAGGGTGTGCTGCAGCTGGGTCTCCTGAGCCCGTATGGGCAGCATATTCACCACACCTGGAAGTGCAGCTGGAACTCGTCAGTCAACCACCTGGAGCACGTCTGGGTGGACTATACAAGGGGCCAACAACCACCACTCAATGGCCAGAGTCGGGAGGAGGAGGACAAAGCTTGAAGGAGAAGTGGTGGTGCCAAGGAGAGAGAGAGAGTTTTGGGTGCTTTATTTGTGCTTGGGACTGTGCTGTGCCTGTGGGGATTACGGGGGAAGATGTGCCTCAGAGGTGAAGAAAAATAAGTTTATTTATTTTTGTACATGCCACCATTGTGAGTCTGTGTAGGGTCAGGCGCCTATATAGCACCTTTCTTACAGATGCAAATTGAATTTTCGTTTTTAACATTTGGTACCCAAAGCGGACATATTAACATATTAACTTTAAAGTTATTATTTGTGGTTGGATAGGTCAGTCTAATAATTTAAACTCCAAAAATGAATTCACCGGGGCGCCTCTCCCATGGAGCCCAACACTAGAATGGGTAGGAACTGCCGTCCATTTAGTACAGAAGTACAAAATTAAATTATAATGCAGTATAATACAATAGAATAACTAAATATTGCACTTATGAATTGAGTGCAATAACAGAAATTGATAAATAACATAATTTGGAAAGAAGTACTTGTAGTCCAAGAGTGACTGTTGCTATATTGGCCATGACAAGGAGTTCAATGGACTCAAATGGCCTCCACAGTCACCAGATCTCAATCCAATAGATTGCCTTTGGGATATGGTGGAAAGAGAGATTCGCATCATGGATGTGCAGCTAGCAAATCTGCAGCTAACTGTGTGGTGCTATCATGTCACTATGGAGCAGGATCCACCTTGTTGAAGCTGTGCCAGGATGAATGATTGCAAAAGGGGGCGGGTCCAACCCGGGACTAGCAAGGTGTACCTAATAAATTATTATTATTTTACACTAAGCTCTTGCCTATCTAGAAGTGCAAAAGCTGCATGTCCATTACTAAACTGTTAAACTTTGTTACATTTTTACAATCAAACTGAAGACCGTTGTTGTTATGTTAGTAAAATGAAATTGTGCAGTATTATTGTTCAGAGATCATAAAAATAGATAGATACTTTATTAATCCCCAAGGGGAAATTCACAATGCTAACATAAATAAAATCCCGGTCAAATCCATACTTGTTTTAACTAAACAAACATGTAGACAAAATAACACAGGGCACCAATCAAATGTTTTTCATCACTAGAAGTCACAATTGTAGTGAAGTGTTTGTCAAGATGACGTTTGGCTCTCGCGCACTGTGCACACTCACACACGGAGCGTCCATTTTAATTACAGGACAAAATGCAAAGGTCTAACCTCACAGAGCAGCCCCTCTTTTCGTTCCTGCTGCCTGTCCAGTTCCACACACACACGTCTGCCGCGCCGCTCCTCACGTCGCCTTTTCTTGGCTTAGGACTCCTCCCCTTTCTTTGACGTCGAAGCCAACGCTCCGCCCGCCGTTCTCTGCTTAAGTCTGATTGTGCAGAAGGACACGTGCGCTTCCTCAAGTAACGCAATGTTTGGTGTAAGGGTGCTACGCTACAAGTCAAATTACCTTAAAGCTTTGAAAAGCAGATTCATCGTTAAAAAAATGTGTTTCACATCGACCAATTTACTGATCAAGTCATTTGGAGTGGAAATCGGTCAATTTAGATGAGCAGCCAGTCATCAGAACATTGACAATTATTATTATTACTAGCTGTGTACGCCCGTGTTGTATAAAGCCCGGGCTCCTAGAAACTTTTGAAATCATCAGAAAATTTTAATTACAGGACAAAATGCAAAGGTCTGACCTTACAGAGCAGCCCCTCTCTTTGTTCCGGTTGCCTGTTCAGTTACGCAGGACGACACACACACACACGCGCGCGCGCGCGCGGCAGACCTCACATTCCCTTTTCTCGGCTTAGGACTCCTCCCCTTTCATTGACGTCAAAGCCGACGCTCCGCCCGCCGCTCCCTTCTCAAGTGTAAACTGTCGGCTCTCTGCGCACAGGACTTTGCAGAAGCACACGTGCGCTTCTTCAAGTACCGCAATGCTTGGTGTAAGGGAGTATTACGCTACAAGTCAAATTACCTTAAAGCTTAGAAAAGCAGATTCATCTTAAAAAAAAAAATGTTTTTCACATCGACCAATTTACTGATTAAGTCATTTGGAGTAGAAATCGGTCAATTTAGATGAGCAGCCAGTCATCAGAACGTTGACAATTATTATTATTATTACTACTAGCTGTGTGCTGTTAAAATTCCAGGCTCCTAGAAACTATTGAAATCGTTAGAAAAAAAAAAGAAATGAATGAATTCGTGCTCGCCCCCCTTGTCTATCGGCGGCTAAGCGAGTTTCTCTCTCGTTTGTCTTTCCTCGGCGGTTTCACTTTGGCGAGGGAGTTGCTTTCTTTCAGCTTCATGTTGTAGCCTTGTAGGTCTTTTTTCTTCTGTCTCGTTAAGTTGGGTCCGCCTTCTCGGCTCTTTTAGCTTCTCCCTACCCGATCGCACTTCCGGGCCGGCCGGCCGGACAGACAGACACACACACTTCCTCGCGTAGACTTTTATATATAAGGTTATTGCAAAGGCGATGGACAAGTGACACGAGCGAGTCACCTAAGTGTGAGCTGGTGTGACGCCACCAATAGCAGGGGCAGGTCTGCAAAGTCGCGTGTTCGTTCTGTCTTTGTGTAGCTTATAGCTAGCAGTCCTTTTAAAGATGACAAGTTACTAAAACAGCATAAAATGAGCAGGAATCAATTGGGCCGGGCACCGTGCAGCATTACATTTTTATAATAATTATTAAATGGCAATCTCTGGCTTTCACCGCAGTGCAAAATAATAATGGGTCAAAGCACAATAGCCAGCTACAGATGTTTGTTCGCTGCATTTAAATCAATAATTTGCTTTATTTCTCAAAGGTACAGCTGACTCGCACACAATCCATGATATCGACTGAGCCGACATGACACATACAACCCCAGGCAAAAATGATGGAATCGCTCGCTACTCCTGGACGATGTTCATTCAGCTGTTTTACTTTTTTGTGGGGTAAAAAAAGAACACAAATCACAGATTTGACACCAGACTATTTTTATTTACCAGCTGAACATTCTAGCATTGTAAAACATCCATCCATTTTCCAACCTGCTGAATCCGAACACAGGGTCACGGGGGTCTGCTGGAGCCAATCCCAGGGCACAAGGAAGGAACCAATCCTGGGCCAACCCACCGCAGGACACACACAAACACACCAAGCACACACTAGGGCCAATTTAGAATCGCCAATCCACCTAACCTGCATGTCTTTGGACTGTGGGAGGAAACCCATGCAGACACGGGGAGAACATGCAAACTCCACGCAGGGAGGACCCAGGAAGCGAACCCAGGTCTCCTAACTGCAAGGCAGCAGCGCTACCACTGCGCCACCATGCTGCTCATTGTAAAACATGCCTCAAACAAATTAAACCCCCTTCTAGATGCTTCAAACCGCTTCCGGCCTCAATGCAGCCGAGGTGGTGTATGTATCCCGCCAATGCCGGTTGATGCTTATTCGATACATACCAAGGATCATATTGGAAGCACTGGTCACGCCATCTAGCAGTACTAATGCGTACTAATTTCTTTTTTAAAAATATAACTGTTAATAAATTTAGGCAACAAAGGGTTAAACAAAATAGTTATAATTAATGGCATATTTTTGTCCAGTCCAAAATTGCGGAATCATTCAACAACGAGGAGCAAATGATGGAATTGGGTGGTAATTTGCACTTCTAAACACAAGTCTCAATCAGATGGTGAGAGTGCAGTTCAAAGCGAGTGCTTGAAGAGATGTTGCACCGGGCTGATGATCCCAACAAGAGAGCTGAAACAATGGAAAGGATTCTAAAACTCCTTCTGTGATGACGCATGTCGGCTCCATGCTCCTTTGGGAAGTCTCTTGAACCGACACCATCAATATACCGGATGAAGCTTGGCAGATGTAAAACTGTTCAGTACTTTTATTTAAAAAAATCAAAGTATCCAATAAGGTGCAGTGCTCAAAATGTCAATAAATAATCCATAAAATAAAGTGCACGGTGGATTTTGCTTGGCAGATGTAAAACTGTTCAGTACTTTTATTTAAAAAAATCAAAGTATCCAATAAGGTGCAGTGCTCAAAATGTCAATAAATAATCCATAAAATAAAGTGCACGGTGGAGGTTAAAATCCAATAGCAACTAAGTCTTTCTTTGGAGGTTTCGTTTTACCGATGTGCTCGCTTCGCTTGTATATTAGCAGCTAAGCAAGGGTCTCTTTCTTCAGAGGTTTCATATTGCCGGTGTGCTCACATCGCTTGTGTATTAGCGGCTAAGCAACTTTGTCTTTCTTCTGAGGTGTCGTTTTGCCAACCTGCTGCCCCACTTGTGTATTAGCGGCTAAGTGACTTTGTCTTTCTTCTGAGGTGTCATTTTGCCAACATGCTGCCCCACTTGTGCATTAGTGGCTAAGCGACTTTGTCTTTCTTCTGCAGTGTCATTTTGCCAACCTGCTGCCCCACTTGTGCATTAGCGGCTAACCGAGGGTCTCTTTCTTCAGAGGTTTCATATTGCCGGTGTGCTCACATCGCTTGTGCATTAGCGGCTAAGCAACTTTGTCTTTCTTCTGAGGTGTCGTTTTTCCCAACCTGCTGCCCCACTTGTGTATTAGCGGCTAAGTGACTTTGTCTTTCTTCTGAGGTGTCATTTTGCCAACCTGCTGCCCCACTTGTGTATTAGTGGCTAAGCAACTTTGTCTTTCTTCTGAGGTGTCGTTTTGCCAACCTGCTGCCCCACTTGTGCATTAGCGGCTAAGCGAGGGTCTCTTTCTTCAGAGGTTTCATATTGCCGGTGTGCTCACATCGCTTGTGCATTAGTGGCTAAGCGACTTTGTCTTTCTTCTGAAGTGTCATTTTGCCAACCTGCTGCCCCACTTGTGCATTAGCGGCTAAGCGAGGGTCTCTTTCTTCAGAGGTTTCATATTGCCGGTGTGCTCACATCGCTTGTGCATTAGCGGCTAAGCGACTTTGTCTTTCTTCTGAGGTGTCGTTTTTCTCAACATGCTGCCCCACTTGTGTATTAGCGGCTAAGCGACTTTGTCTTTCTTAGGACGTTTCATTTTGCTGATGTGCTGCCCCATTTGGATATTAGCGGCTAAGAGAGTTTTCTGTTTCTTTGGAAGTGGAGCCCTTACCCCGACTCCCCCTCTCCCTTCTGGGCCGAACAGACAGACACTTCCATGCATAGATGTTTATATATAAGATGTCAGTGATGACAGTGATGGTCCGGGTTGGCTCCTTACTTCCTCTTCTTATAATGAGAGCCTCTTGAACCCGTCATGACCTGGATGAGCATTACAGATGAGGACAAAACACACATGAAGCAAGGGGATGATGGAAAAGTTCAAAATTACTTTAAATAAAAAGCAAGTCCAAAACAGTGCTCCAAGTGCAGTGCATAAGCCACAAGAAATAATCCAAAAAAATGAAGGAGTCGGTGGAGATTAAAAAGTTGTAATAAGCAAATCCATTAAAAGTAGAGGATCATTGGATCCCTAATGTTCTTTTTAAATACAAAGATGATCCCAGCCCACCTCCTTCTTTTTCTTCCCAGCTCACCCATAACTCGCACAGCCGGTGGAGACTCAACAGCCATGCTCTTCATCACCTGAACCCCCCTGTCTGTTGAGGTCGGCACTCCTCCCATCATTCTTCACGCACCTGCAGTCGTACCTCAGATCCCTGGGAGGTCATTGGGCCATGCTCACCCCACTCCACACAAATGTTTATTGTTCAAAACTTACACCCATTTTGGGGTCCCTAATCGTTCTGCCTTAACCCTTCCCTCCTCCTATGCTGCCGAGCCTGCTCTTTAGACCCTACTTAACCTCCAAAACCTTTTCTCTTCTAACACATTTCTTGCTCTCGTCTACACCCGTGGAGGCTCTTTAAAGTGTTTGGATGGATGACACTGCAGTTGTGACCCGTAGGGTTTGCTACATTGAGCAGCTGTTTAAAAGCTGATCCTCCAGCTAGGACTATGGACATCTATGGGTCCACGGTTCTTGAAGTTGATCCTCCAATTAGCTGCAGAAACTCCCCCAGTCTCAGTGAGCTGGCACAGGTGGTGAACCAGCTGAGGGAGGGGAAAGCTGCAGGGATCTGTGGTATCCAGGGGTGAACTTCTCCAGGCTACTGGGAAGGGTGGTGGGGTCCAGAGGCTGGGGGGCAACACTGATCTTGACTTTGCTGATGATGCTGTGATCTTGAATGGAGGCTCTGATCGGGGGTCTCAAGAGACTGAGTGAGGAGTCTGAGGGTCTTGGTTTGTGAGAGTCCTGATAAAAACCAAGAGCCAGGCCTTTAATGACCTCTTGGGCACGGCCATCAGCAGGGTGTCTGTCTGCAGAAAGAGTGTCAACCTTGTCATTGAGAGGCTTACTGACCTCATTAGTGACATTCATGTGACTCTGGTGACTCTTCCTATGAAGTCAGTAGACGGATTGGGAGAGGATAGGGGGTTAGGAGGATAGAGGTCACTGGAAAGGGGTGTGTGGCACTCCTGGTATGTCAGCAAAAGGACGAGGGTCCAAGTCTTTAGAGTCCTGGTGCTTGCTGTTTGTGAGACATGGACGCTATCCAGTGACCTGAGATGAAGACTCGACTCCTTCATGTGTGTCTCTTCAGAGAACCCTTGGGTCCCACTGGTTTGACTTTGTGATGCTCACGGAGACCTGAATGAGGCATATGACCTGCATGGTGAAGGAGCAAGAGTTAGATACATAGATCTAAAAGTCACCATATAATAGACAGATAGATCGATCTAAAAGTCACTATATAATAGATAAATAGATAGATCTAAAAATCAATATATAACTGATAGGTAGATAGATCAAAAAGTCACTATATAATAGATAGATAGATTTAAAAGTCACTATATAATAGATAAATAGATAGATCAAAAAGTCACTATATAATAGATTTAAAAGTCAATATATAATTGATAGATAGATAGATCAAAAAGTCACTATATAATAGATAAATAGATAGATCGAAAAGTCAATATATAATAGATAAATAGAAAGATCTAAAAGTCGCTATATAATTGATAGGTAGATAGATCAAAAAATCACTATATAATAGATAGATCTAAAAGTCACTATATAATAGATAAATAGATAGATCTAAAAGTCAATATATAATTGATAGATAGGTAGATCAAAAAGTCACTATATAATAGATAAATAGATAGATCGAAAAGTCACTATATAATAGATAAATAGATAGATCAAAAAGTCACTATATAATAGATAAATAGAAAGATCTAAAAGTCGCTATATAATTGATAGGTAGATAGATCAAAAAGTCACTATATAATAGATAAATAGATAGATCGAAAAGTCAATATATAATAGATAAATAGAAAGATCTAAAAGTCGCTATATAATTGATAGGTAGATAGATCAAAAAATCACTATATAATAGATAGATCTAAAAGTCACTATATAATAGATAAATAGATAGATCGAAAAGTCACTATATAATAGATAGATAGATCTAAAAGTCAATATATAATAGATAAATAGATAGATCTAAAAGTCGCTATATAATTGAAAGATAGACAGATAAATCTGAAAGGCGCTATAGATAGATAGATAGTGTGATGGTCGGACGGGTTCCATGCCCGGCCGGGATGCCCCTGCTGCATATGTTCTGGTGGAGCAAATATGGGCAGCTCAATACCTCCCCCGGGACGCTTGGTGGCAGCCTCCCTGGCCGACGGTGATTCCCCATACTCTCGCAGGGATCCTTGGGAGATGGAGTCCTCCACAGCCTGGTTGGGAGCTGGGGTGGCCGCTAGGGGGTTCTGCCTGGATTCCACAGCACGGCTGGACAAATCTTCAGCCCCACCCGGAAGTGCAATTGGGACCAGGTGGTCAAGCACCTGGAACACTTCCCGGGTGGGCTATAAAAGGGGCCAGCCACCACCACTCAGAGGCCAGAATCGGGAGGAAGAGGAGGAGGAGGAGGAGGAGGAGGAGGAGGAGGAGGAGGAGGAGGAGGAGGAGGAGGAGGAGGAGGAGGTGGTGGTGGTGGTGGTGGTGGTGGTGGTGGAGGTGGAGGTGGAGGTGGAGGAGTGGTGGTGGTGGTGGTGGTGATGATGGTGATGGTGATGGTGGTGGTGGTGGTGGTGGTGGCGCAAAACGGGAGTGTTGTGGTGCTTTGAAAATGCTTTTTGTGATTGTGTATTACCTGTGGGGTTCATGGGGAAAACGTGCCCCACAGGTGAAGAAAATAAAAGTCTCTGTGTTTTTTTACACATGCCTCTGTGTCAGTCTGTGCCAGGTCGGGCACTATAGAGCGTTTAATTCACAATAGATAGATAGATGGATAGATAGAGATCCCCCATTCAGAAAAATGAAATGGCCATTATCTTCCACCAGCCTGTGGCCAGCAGATCTTCACTAGTTGGTGGACATCTGACAGTAAACATCCTGGAGACTGAAGAAATCATTTAAAGGACTGACCACTCAGAACAACCACCCATCCATGTTGTGCTTGAAAAATAAGTGTTTAGATTTTTCTGCTTCAGTTGGACAACTGAGACATGCATAGAAACATTAACTCGAACTTCATCTTGAACCTAACCATCCATTCAGCCATCATCAAACATACCGAATCGAACAGGACTGGGTGGCCGGAGCTCATCCCACAGAGCAAATAGAAGTTAGTCTGACCTCATTGTGATCATCATCATAATTCTGAACCATTCACACCCCCCCCCCCCCCCCCCCCCCCAAAAATAAACACCCCCCCCCCCCCCGTAAGTTTAAGATCTAAGGAGACCAGAACCAAAGCTGGCAGCATCAGGCGATACCCTGTAATCAGGACTGGGCACAATTCCAGTCGGTTGCAGGTCCCTTACTGTTTTGCGTTATTCGAAAGAAACGGGTGTTACGAATAGAGAATATCGATGCGTTTACAGTACAAGTTCTCCTTCCTCCGTCCAGTAGATGGCAGTGTTTACCCCTTTAACATCACGTTTTCCGTGGCGTTGTTCCCTGCTGACTCGTTTTGTTTCTCGTTGTCTCTTTCCGCCAGACAGCTTCGACTGAGGGACTCACGGTTGCACTTTTCAAGCTAAAAGGGGGAGAAAGAAAAAGACAAATAACACGAATAAAAGAGAAAGCGATAAAGAGCGACGAGGATAAAGCGTGTTGGTAAGCAACGCGGCGTGAGTTTACCGGGTGGGAAGCGAGAGGAAAAGAAAGTAAAGTGCAGCAGGTCGTGAGCAGGCACGACAGGGAGACAATGGCAGCGTGGAAAGGAGAGTGAGAGTGAGAGTCGCGCCGGTCTGTGGGGTTCTTCGCCGTCTCTCGACAAGTCCCGTTCACATTCCATCAGTCGCCCCAGTCTTTTTGCTCCCCCGATAGTCCTAAGCCGCTCGTTCATTCCGTCCCGGGACTGGCATTCCGCCTTTCATGTGTTGCTAAAATTACGAATAGAATAGCAAAGGAAGTCTCATTGGAACATGACAAGGGTGGTAGGGAATACCAAAGCCCCATCGTGGCAGCCTGGAGACACGGCAGGGCGGCAAGCTTAAAGCTGGCCCAAACATGCAGCTATATGAGGGAAGAAGGCTGGATGACAAAGAGAAATTGCGAGCAGCCAGACAGTGAAGGGCGTTATTTGTCCTGCATTCCGTGCCACTTTGTCATCCCTCAATTGTGTAAAACATTTTGGTGGGTGGGCGTGTGTGTCCTGCGGTGGGCTGGCACCCTGCCTGGGATTTGTTCCTGCCTTGCGCCCTGTGTTGGCTGGGCTTGGCTCCAACAGACCCCCGTGACCCTGTGTTAGGATATCGCGTGTTGGAAAATGATTGACTGACTGAGTGATTGTAATTAGTGGATATGCAGTTTTATGTCTTAGTAAACTTCAAAAACAGTCGTCAAGTGCCATAAACACTGAGAAGATCTTTAGTGAGTGTGTAAGAGAAGAGAGGAGTTCAGTTAACATGGTTGGTATTAACAGATCATGGTCAGCCAAAACCATTGGGTTATGAACTGCTAGCCATCTCTGCATTATAACAACCTCTCAATTCAGTTCACGTTTATAGTGGGCACTGAGAGCGTGGGATACAAGGCAGGGACCAACCCTATTAGGGACAGCAGTCCATCACAGGACACGCTGTGCAGTCACCGGTCAGTTTAGAGCTGGGTAATTCCAACCGCATTTAAATCACCAAAAAAGCTTTGATTCCTTTCGTATTTTTTTTTGTTTTTCTCAAAACAGTCGAAGGAATATTTCTCAGTTTTTCTAATAAAACTACTGTAAATTATGACATTAATGAAGGTTCTAGTTATGCTACACTGAAACTGAACAGAAGCTTCATCTACGCCATGAGTGACGCCTGTGCCTGCCATACTATTACATGTGAAAATGGCTGCCGTGAGAAGGGCCCATTCCACTGTGGCTGATAAATGCCAATGCTCTGCCCTGCATTCATCAGAGAGGAGTGAGGTCATTTCTTTACTAAAGCTAGCTTATCATGTCATGAACATCTCCAGCAAATGTGGCCTTTGGCTTTAGAGTCGTTGCTGAGCTCTCATTACTTCTAGGTGGCATCACCTGGTTACATATCACTAATTGGCCTTTCTCATGGCAGCCATATTGACATGAAGTAGTACGGCAGGTGTGGCTGAGTTAGTTGGTTTTATTTTCGTAAACATTCTCAAAACTGTTTTTTTAATACTGAAATGCTTCTGTTTTATATATTGTGAATTTTGTTTAATGTGAATCCAATCAATGCATCTTTTGTATAATAGTTCCTATTTGGCTGTTGTAGCGGTGGGGGCTTTAATTACTGAAACACCAATTGGACGCACCTGTGGCATACAGCAGGCTCCTGGCAAAAGCTGGATGACACTTTTGCAGGTAAGGCGTTTCTCAATACTCTCTGTCTCTCGTTTAAGCCGACAAGTTTTGAAGTAGTGTATTCTGTCTGAAACTGCAGGGAAACATCACGCCATGTGGTTATTGATGTGTCTTGAGGTTCTGTCATCGCTTTTGGTCGGCAGAAATGGATTTTAAATGGGTTTAATTTAACAGAGATCCAGCCTCATTAGCATATCGTTTGGCTTGCTACAGGAGACAGAGACCGCCTGACGCTGCGTGTGCTGACTGTGCCCACTGTGCCCGTTACTGCTTGTCTTGTAGGTATGTTGCAACGTTAATTATTGTCCTTCATTTTTATTGTTTATATGCGTTTGTTAAATTTGTATTTATTGTATTTGTGTATATATATATATATATATATATATAAAAAATTAAAAAAAAGCTGGACGACGCTTTTGCAGGAGACTGAGAGAGCCTCTGCCTGTCGCTACATGTGCTGACTGTGCCCCTTACTGCCTGTCTTGTAGAATAAAAGGCAGAATCCGGATATTGGTGTGTCTGTCTTCTTCCAAATCACCAGCAACCATTTTAAAGCCGTTACACAAGCACAAATGTAAGTAATGAAGCTAATGAAGGTTCTAGTTACACTACACTGAAACTGAACAGAAGCTTCATCTACGCCATGAGTGACGCCAGTACCTGCCATACTATCGCATGTCAAAATGGCTGCCGTGAGAAGGGCCCATTCCACTGTGGCTAATAAATGTCAAAGCTGCACCCATCATTCATCAGAAAGGCGTGAGGTCATTTCTTTACTTAAGCTATCCTATCATGTCATGAACATCTCCAGGAAATGTGGCCTTTGGTTTTTGAGTCGTTGCTGAGATCTCATTACTTAAGGTGGCATCACATGGTTTCATATCACTAATGCGCCTTTCTCATGGCAGCCATATTGACATGAAGTAGTACGGCAAGCACAGGTTAGTGAAGGTTCTAGTTATGCTACACTGAAACTGAACAGAAGCTTCATCTACGCCATTAGTGACGCCTGTGCCTACAATACTGTTTCATGGTCAAAATGTGAGAAGGGCCCATTCCACTGTGGCTATTAAACGTCAAAGCTCCGCCCCACATTCATCACATTTCACCTCCATAACATATCCCGTGTTCACTCCTTCCTCTCCTTCTCTAATGCTGACAAACTTGTCCCTGCTTTTATCACATCCTGCATCGATTATTGTCATTCCCCATTGGCAGGTGCCCCTTCTAATCTTCTATCACAGCTCCAAGATAGCTGTAAGAGTCCTTACTCGAACCAGCAGCAGCGAGCACATCACACCCATCCTGTTCCGTCTCCACTGGCTCCCTGTGTCCTACAGAATCGAATATAAAATCCTACTAATAACCTGCCAAGCCTTGAATAACCCCGCGACGCCAAACTACATCAGTGACCTTCTCCATCACTATGGGCCTGCCCGCCCAGTAAGGTCCTCTGATTCTGGCAATCTTGTTGTGCTCCTCACTAATCTACACTCTATGGGTGACAGCAGTGCCTTCAGCTGTATAGCGCCCAGACTCTGGAATGACCTACCGAAATTAATCAGGTCAGCCGACTCCATGAATTCTTTTAAAAAACAACTCAAAACTCATCTGTTCAGGAAGGCTTATAGCTCTACTTGACTTTATCA
The DNA here is from genome assembly GCF_900747795.2 of Erpetoichthys calabaricus. NCBI lineage: Eukaryota > Metazoa > Chordata > Cladistia > Polypteriformes > Polypteridae > Erpetoichthys > Erpetoichthys calabaricus. The sequence continues at coordinate 15,965,623 of NC_041398.2, read as the reverse complement.
CCCTTCTCTCAGTTTACTTCTCTGTCAAGATGTTCATGTAACCTGTCTGTGTGTGCGAGACCAGCAATTATATTGTCTGTTTTTTTTATCTCTGAATTCACTATCGTAATCTTCTTTATTTATTTATCTGGTTTGTACAACACGATATACTGTATACCCTGCCGTTCTTTCTTATATTCTGTAAGTGCCTTGAGCGTGGGAAAGGCGCTATATAAGTAAAATGTATTATTCAACCAGTCAGGTGTAATCAGTCAATAGCGGATGCCGTCAGTTACCCGCTGGAGATAAAAGCATTCCATGTCAAATCATCCCCTCATTTTGTTGTGGCAGAAAACCGTGTAGAGAATTTCGATTAAGGATCAATGCGCTACATTAATAGTTTTTGTGCTCTTAGCTGTGAAAAGTCGAGGCCTGAAACAACGTTAAATGGGACAGCATTTATTTAGTTAGAGAGGCCTCTTTGCCTGCCCGTCCTTCTCACTTGCTTTGTTTTCCAGTTTCTGTGAGCCGAGGTCATCATGTGCTCTCTGAGGAAGCAAGCGGGCAGATTTTGTTTTGAGAACTTACTGATAGGAGACGAAACAAACTGTGTGTAAGGCTTTGGCCTGTGTGAGTAAAGGGCCAGCGTATAAAACATATAAGCAATTAAATGGCATTTAGCAGCAGTAGGCCTCATCAATACCTTAGGCAATAAAATTAAAATAAAAATGTATTATGATATTAGTTAGTATTGAACACTGCAGGGGCTTAAGAGCTGATTATTGAAAGCTGGGGGAGTTTTTCCTGCACATGTGCCCGTGACGTAAGCAGCAGCTTGGCCTCTGTCAGACCACCGGGCATCTGTGTGCCACGACTTAAGAGCGCTGGGCTTCTATATTAGCACACATGTATATGTTTTACAGCAGCTATTACATTTATATGGCAATGTTTCTTTATACAGCTTAGTGATAATAATAAGATATAGTAGCACATACAGCTGGGCTTGAAAGTTTGTGAACCCTTTAGAATTTTCTAGATTTCTGCATAAATGTGACCTAAAACATGATCAGATTTTTCACTCAAGTCCTAAAAGTAGATAAAGAAAAACCAGTTAAACAAATGAAACAAAAATATTATACTTGGTCATTTATTTATTGAAGAAAATGATCGAATATTACATATCTGTGAGTGGCAAAAGTAGGTGAACCTTTGCTTTCAGTATCTGGTGTGACCCCCCTTTGCAGCAATAACTGCAACTAAACGTTTCCGGTGACTGTTGATTAGTCCTGCACACCGGCTTGGAGAAATTTTCACCCATTCCTCCGTACAGAACAGCTTCAACTCTGGGATGTTGGTGGGTTTCCTCACATGAACTGCTCCCTTCAGGTCCTTCCACAACATTTTGATCAGATGAAGGTCAGGACTTTGACTTGGCCATTCCCAAACATTCACTTTATTCTTCTTTCACCATTCTTTGGTAGAATGACTTGTGTGCTTAGGGTCGTTGTCTTGCTGCATGACCCACCTTCTCTTGAGATTCAGTTCATGGACAGATGTCCTGACATTTTCCTTTAGAATTCTCTGATATAATTCAGAATTCATTGTTCCATCAATGAAGGCAAGCCGTCCTGGCCCAGATGCAGCAAAACAGGCCCAAACCGTGATACTGCCACCACCATGTTTCACAGATGGGATAAGGTTCTTCTGCTGGCAGGCAGTGTTTTCCTTTCTCCAAACATAACGCTTTTCATTTAAACCAAAAAGTTCTATTTTGGTCTCATCTGTCCACAAAACATTCTTCCAATAGCCTTCTGGTGTGTCCACGTGATCTTTAGCGAACTGCAGATGAGCAGCAATGTTTTTTTTTGTAGAGCAGTGGCTTTCTCCTTGCAACCCTGCCACGAACAACAATGGTGTGCATGTTCATGAGTCCACCATCAGGAGAACACTGAACATTAGCCAATGTGACAGAGGCCTTCAGTTGCTTAGAAGTTACCCTGGGGTCCTTTGTGACCTCGCCGACTATTACATGCCTTGCTCTTGGAGTGATCTTTGTGGGTCAACCACTCCTGGGGAGGGTAGCAATGGTCTTGAATTTCCTCCATTTGTACACAATCTGTCTGACTGTGGATTGGTGGAGTCCAAACTCTTTAGAGATGGTTTTGTAACCTTTTCCAGCCTGATGAGCATCAACAACTCTCTTTGTGAGGTCCTCAGAAATCTCCTTTCTTCGTGCCATGATACACTTCCACAAACATGTGTTGTGAAGAGCAGACTTTGATAGATCAAAACACGGGGTGCCCACTCACACCTGATTGTCATCCCATTGATCGAAAACACCAGACTCGAATTTCACCTTCAAACTAACTGCTCATCCTAGAGGTTCACATACTTTTGCCACTCACCAATATGTAATATTTGATCATTTTCCTTAATAAATAAATGACCAAGTATAATATTTTTGTCTCATTTGTTTAACTGGCTTCTCTTTATCTACTTTTAGGACTTGAGTGAAAATCTGATGATGTTTTAGGTCAGATTTATGCAGAAATCTAGAAAATTCTAAAGGGTTCACAAACTTTCAAGCACAACTGTATGAGTGAGCTTAAAGAATCGGTTGTTACAGGCTTGTGTTTTTCCTTCTTTCTCTCAAGTGTGAAGCTCCATGTCACGGTTGTTCTCAGCTTGGCCCTCATCAGTGACTGGCACAGTCGCCTATTATGTTAGCTTTACAGGACGCTAGTGCAACAAGTAATCATTTATTGAATTATTAATTAGACAGTCCAGTTTTCATATATGCGTCCTTCTGATCTCAACTTAATTGTTAAGAATAGAATATTTAAGATTTGATTAACAACTCAAAGGCCATAAGAATGAAGGGAGGGGTAATCAGGTGATGCAAATACGTCCTGCCAGCTAAACTATTGTTATGTAAAGAAGACTTATGGGGATGTCTTCAGGGGCAAAAATATTGTTATGAGAAAGGTCTGGAACACCAGGTGATTGTTATGGGAAAAAGTGCTGAGTGGGGACAACATCATGAGAAACTCGAGTCTGGAAGGGGGACATTGTGTGATAAGAATTGTAATGCAGTCAAAGTAAAAAGTATGTGAACCCTTTGGAATGATCTGGTTTACCACATAAGAAGTGATCTGATCTTCATCTAAGTCGCAGGTCCTGATCTACACAATGAGCTGAAGCCAATGACACACAACACATTCTACTCTTTCATGTCTTTATTTTACAAATGCATTCAACGTACACAGTGGTAGTGGAAAAAGTAAGTGAACCTTAGGATTTAATAACTGGTTGACCCTCCTTTGGCAGGCACCTCCTGTAACTGCAGATCAGACCTGCACATTGTGCGAAGGGGGGAATTGGAGCCCATTCTTCCCTGCAGAACTGCCTGAACTCTTCCATATTCTTTGCTTGTCTTCTGTGTGTGGCTCTCTCTCTTCAAGTAACAGGATTGAGATCTGGGCTCTGACTGGGCAGAGTTTGTTCTTCTGAAGCCATTGTGCTGTGGATTTGCTTCGATATTTGGGCTCGTTGTCCTGTTGTATCATCCAGCCTCTTCTGAGCTTAAGTTGACAGACAGACACCCTCACATCATCCTGGAGAATTTGTTGATAAACTTGTGAATTCGTTTTCCCCTCAACGATGGCAAGATGTCCAGGTCCTGATGCAGCAAAGCAGGCCCAAATCCTGATGTTCCCTCCACCATACTTCACTGTAGGTATGATGTTCTGATGTTGATGTGCAGTGCCCTTTTTACGCCAAATGAAGTTCTGCTTGTTCCTCCCAAATAGTTCAATTTTGGTTTCATCGCTCCACAAAACATTTTCCCAGTACCGTTGTGGAGTGTCCAAGTGCCCTTTCAGCAATGGTCTTTTTTGATAGCAGTGGCTTCCTTCTTGGTGTCCTGCCATGGACTCCTTTCTTGTTCCATGTTTTGCGTATAGTTGACTCATGAACAGAGATGTTAGGAAGTTCTCTTGACTTCTTCAAGTCCTTTGCTGTAACTCTAGGGTTCTTCTTTACCTCAATGCTGACTTTGCGTTGTACTCTTGGGGTCATCTTGGCAGGGCGCCCACTTCTAGGCAGAGTAGCCACAATACCAAACTATCTCCATTTATAGACCACTTGCCTAACAGTAGACTGATGAAGATCTCAAATCTTTGAGAGGACTTTGTAACCCTTTCCAGTCTCATGTAGATGAACAATTCTCCATTGTAGTTCTTCAGACGGCTCTTTAGTGCGAGGCGTGATTCCCATCTGGATATGCTTCTTGTCAAAAGCTCCAACTCAAACTTTATAATCAATCAAAGTCATTCTGGGGCCACACCTCTGAAATCGTCTCATTAAATGGACTTCAGCTGTGCGAAATTCGGACTGCAGTGAGCTTTTTAAAAAGTCAATAGCTTAGGGTTCACTTACTGTTTCCAACCTTCAGTTTCACAGTTTGAATGATTTATTCAATAAGGTCAGAAATTCTCTGTATCTTTAGTTATAGGAGACTGTGTTCATGATTGTGACTGACATGAAGATACAACCATGGTTTATATGGGAATATTAATACATAATTCGCCTGCCTCCTCACTCACTCACTCACGTCCGTCCGTCCAAAGCCGAATGCACAGTCGCCTTCTGCGCAGCTGCCCGAAAAACCTTACGAGACCGACATCCACTGTTGTAAGTCGCTCTGGATAAGAACGTCTGGTAAATGTAAATGTAAATGTAATCCAACTCCAATATCGCGGCAGGCGGCAGATTTACGGCTGCAAAAATTCAAAGAGAAAGGCGACTTCGATTAAAGCTCTAGAGGCCTGAAAGGCGATTTCGACTACGGCTCCAGGCCTAATTACGCATTCATTCAATACCCCTATATCAGGTTTGTGGTGCTTATACTTATTACTATTCCATATTGTACTGGAACATTCATCATTTAATATTATACTTTAGGCCTGGAAAATTCATCAACTAACAGTACACACCTGTACAGTAATGAGTAAAGCGGACAACAATCATTACAAAACAACTTCTTCGTTACTTATCATTTGTTCTTCATACACTGCTGACAGAAACTCGTGCCCATTTCATCTTACGTTGTCGAAACGGGCTCTTTGTCTAGTTAGACATAAATAGAGATCATTCCTAGGCGTTCACATACTTTTTACTTTGACTGTATATTTAGGGCTCACTTCATGAACTGAGACCGGCTTTATGTACTCTTCAATGGTTTCCTATGCTCTGCAATAAAGTCTTCTTTCTGAAGACTCTGCTTGTTTTTTTCTGAGATTTCTCCACAACACACGCAGCACAGAGAAGGCCCGTGGAGTTTCAGGACGGCAGAATCCCGTTTTATTGCGTGAAGCATACGCGAACCCGAATCAAGTGAAATGAGCAATTATCAAAATTCAGCGAGTTTACATTTATTACAATTCTTATCACTTATGCAGACTACTCTCCTCCTTCTGGCTCTTCCCATCATTACCTAATGTCTATCACTTGACCAAAACTGCCAACATTACTTGATAACCCTGTGCAGGTGTCCTTAACTTTTATTTGTCAATCGATTCCCACCAGTAAGTCAGTGTTGGGTCGGACCCACACATTAGATATTGGGCTTAGAGGTTGGGGCCGCTGCGCCCCCTAAAACAAATACGCTGTTTCTTATAAGCTGCATTTTCCTCGACTTGTCATCACCTGTCCAGGGAGGCCGAGCCCCGGCCACTGCAAGTTTAATCTAAAGGCCTATCTTGGTTTTCTCTCCTGGCCAAAGCCTTAATGACTGCATTTCTTAAAACAATGGCCCGTTTAGCCCTCTAACATACAAAGTGTCCTTGACTGAAGTCTTTAAGCTTAGCAGCAACATATTAGTGGCTTACAGCTGCAAAGAGGAAAACGATAAAATATGCAGGCGAGGGCTTTTTATGGTTTAACCCTTACTATGCTAGCGTGCATTAGGCTATAATACTTTTTGTCATATATGCTCCTGATTCTCTTTGAATGTACGCAAATCATCCGCTTTAAGAATATTCTGTTCTGCAATCGTCACAGATTTTTAATGAATCTTGGCCTGCTGATTGAGTCCTGTGAGTAACCCATGGAACTGAAATTACACGCGTCTTGGATCAAAATGAAGGAAGATTTAAGCTAACAAAAGTGTTATGACCAAGGTTATTATAGTTAATGAAAACTGAAATCCAAACTGAAACTATTAAATTAAAAGACATTTTCGTAAATTGAAAAAAAATAATTAACAAAACCAAAATGAAAAACTAAAACTAAATGAAACTGTTAAAGTAGATGGAAAGACTAACTGAAATAACATAATAATTAACTAAAAATATTCTTGCCGTTAGTCTTTAACCCTTGTAACTTTTAACTCTTAAAACAGTTGTAACCTGGGTCAGGTTTCAAAAAAGGAATATATATATAACTGCGAGTTTTGTGTAAATAAAGTTTATTGAAGTTGAGGATGTATACGTAGGTGTCCTCGGATTGGCCAGAAAAAAAAAAAGACCGGGTTGCAATATAGTTTTTTTTTTGGAGGGTGAAGGTACGAAAAGGAGAAGAGGAGAGTGTGAGAGAGGAAGAGAAGAAAAGAGAGTTCAGGCAAAACGCCTAAACGAATAGAGAACAGAGAGTTTCAGGCAAAACGCCGAAGCGAGATGGACAGAAATAGAAAAGAGAGTCGCAGTTGAAGCACAACGCTGAAACAAGACGGAGAAAGAACTAGAAGGAGTCACGGTTGAGGCAGCAAGCTGAAACAAGACAGACAGAACGAGAAAGTCAGAGTTGAGGCAAAACGCCGAAACAAGACAGAGAGAGAAAGAAAGAGGGTGTTAAATATAGCAAACGGCTAAAACACAAAGAAGAGTTGGTTGATAAAGGGAAAGACGGCAGGCAGGACACAAGGCAGAAATGGTAATCAGTGAGTAAAGAGGGTGTTTGAGAGAGAGGGAGAAGGAGGAATATACAAAACCAAGGTCGGTGTGTTTTTTTGTTTATTTGTTTTAAAGTGGCTTGAGTAAATTCTCAAGTGAAGGGGCCAGTTTCTGTTTTTTTTGTTTGGCCACTACGCACCCGAGCTACGTTTGGGGCCCCCAACGGATTGAGTAATATTCATTGACTGTGGAAATATGTCCGGGTGAGCTCACCAATAGTGTCGGGACCAATATACTGTATATATATATCGGGTTATAAAAAAGTTACTGCTTGTGTTTTATGTATAGTGTATATATTGTAAATGATCAATTTAAAAAAAAAAACTGTTTTGTTTATATATTTGAGTAACTGATTTGATTATTGATTATAAGGTTGAAGGTGGGCGATGGTGTCACCACCTCTATTGTGGGAAGGTACACTATTATAAAAGAGCTCAGGACCTTGCATACCGATAACGGAAGGGTGTTGCAAGGGGGTTACACAGTTAAAAGTCATCCTGTCACGAGCCGCTTGCATATATTCATCCAGTGATTGGCAGCTGGTGACGGAGGGCGGGTGTTCAGACAAAGATCCCTGAGCATCTTTTGTAAAGAGTTGTGGGCACCCCGACTAAAATTGCCCATGTTATCCATCCATTATCCAACCCGCTATATCCTAACTACAGGGTCACAGGGGTCTGCTGGAGCCAATCCCAGCCAACACAGGACACAAGGCAGGAAACAAACCCCGGGCAGGGCGCCAGCCCACCACAGTGCCCACGTTATGCTACACTCAAATCGAACAGAAGCTTCATCAGTGGCTTCACCTGTGCCTGCCACTGTGGCTAATAAATGCCATAGCTCCGCCCCCCTAGGGGAGGGAGGTGTGCAAATCAGTCAGGTGCGACCAATCATTCAGTCAGTGTCCAACCCGCTATATCCTAACTACAGGGTCACGGGGGTCTGCTGGAGCCAATCCCAGCCAACACTGGGCGCAAGGCAGGAACAAACCCCGGGCAGGGCACACACACACACACACACACACACACACCAAGCACACACATTAGGGACAATTTAGGATTGCCAATGCAGACACGGGGAGAACATGCAAACTCCATGCAGGGAGGACCCGGGAAGCGAACCACTGTGCCACTGTGCCACTCATCAATAGCAGATGCTGTCAGTTACCTGGTAGAGATGAAAGCATTCCATGTCAAGTCAGCCCACTTTTAGACCTCCTCCTGCTCCTAATGAATTTCGGCCTGCTAATTTGGTCTTCTGAGTAACCCATGGACCTGAAATTGTACATGTCTTGGATAAAAATTAGGGAAGATTTAAGCTTACCAAGTGTGAATTTAATTTGGGTTGGTGGGGGGGGGGGGGTATGACTTTGACTGCCTATATCTCCTTAAATTTAGGTTGCACAGTAATGGTCCCCATATTGTTTTCAAGCTCTTTTTCAACTCTGTATTTAAATACTATGCAATCCCCAAAATGAAAAACTCCCATGTTATGAGTGACTAATGTTAAAAATGAAATAGCGAAAAGACGTCCATTTTAAAATTGGTCAGTTTTTCACTAAAGCTAGCTTATCTTTTCCCAACCATCTCCAGAAAGTGTGGTCTTTGGTTTTTGAGTTGTTGCTGAGCTCTCAATACTTACAGGTGGCATCATCTGGTTACATATCACTAATGGGCCTTTCTCATGGCAGCCATATTGATATGAAGTAGTACGGCAGGTGTGGCTGAGTTAGTTTGTTTTATTTTCGTAAACATTCTCAAAACTGTTTTTTTAATACTGAAATGCTTCTGTTTTATATATTGTGAATTTTGTTTAATGTGAATCCACAGGTGTAAGTAATGACGTTAATGAAGGTGCCAGTTATGCTACACTGAAACTGAACAGAAGCTTCATCTACGCCATTAGTGACGCCTGTGCCTGCCATACTGTTTCATGTCAAAATGGCTGCCGTGAGAAGGACCCATTCCACTGTGGCTAATAAATGTCAAAGCTCCACCCTGCATTCATCAGAGGGGAGTGAGGTCAAAAATTGGTCAATTTCTACTAAAGCTAGCTTATCATTTCGTGAACATCTCCAGCAAATGTGGCCTTTGGTTTGTGAGTCCTTGCTGAGCTCTCATTACTTACCTGGTTTCATATCACTAATGGGCCTTTCTTATGGCAGCCATATTGACATAATAATAATAATAATAATTCTTTGCCTTTATACAGCGCTTTTCTCACTACTCAAAGCGCTCAGCAATTGCAGGTTAAGGGCCTAACAGAGCAGAGTCCCTATTGGCATTTATGGGATTCGAACTGGCAATCGGAAAATGAAATAGTATGGCAAGCACAGGTGTAAGTAATGATAGTATTTTTTTTTATATAGTACCTCACAAAAGTGAGTACACCCCTGACATTTTTGTAAATATTTTATTCTATCTTTTCATGGGACAACACTGAAGATCTGACACTTTGCTCCAATGTCCAGTAGTCCGTGTCCAGCTTGTATCACAGTGTAAATTTGCTGTGCCCTCAAAATAACTCAACACACAGCCATTAATGTCTAACAACAAAAGTGAGTACACCCTAAGTGATAAATGTCCAAATTGTGCCCAATTTGCCATTTTCCCTCCCCGGTGTCATGTGACTCGTTGGTGTTACCAGGTCTACAGTGTGTTACATTTGCTGTTATCGCTCTCACACTCTCTCATACTGGTCACTGGAAGTTCAACATGGCACCTCATGGCAAAGAACTCTCTGAGGATCTGAAAACAAGAATTGTGTTCGGTGTTCATCCAGATGAACTTGAGTTGGAGAAGGACAAACAAACGGTGATTGCATTCACTACACTTTTGGCACGCAGACTTATTTTGTTAAATTGGAAGAATCCTAACTCTCCTCTGATAAGTCAGTGGGAGACCGATGTTTTATATTATTTGAAATTGGAAAAAATCAAATTCTCAGTTAGAGGATCTGTACAAAATTTTTTCAAAACCTGGCAGGATTTAATCAATATTATTTTAGAATAAGAGAAATAACTATTATTGCATTTAACTCCCTTCTCCATCTCTTATTTACATAGATATTTACTTCTCCCTTTCTTTTGTTTAATGTTGCCTTATTAAAAAGCCTTAAGCAATTTTCCTTTAGCTAAGCTCTCCTTCTCAGGGGTGGGGTTTGATTTGTCTTCAATTTTGTTGGGTTATAAATTGATCTGTTTGTATGGAATGATTGCAATGAAAATTAATAAAATAAAAATATAAAAAAGAAAACAAGAATTGTTGCTCTACATAAAGATGGCCGAGGCGGTAAGATTGGCAACACCCTGAAACTGAGCTGCAGCACGGTGGCCAAGACCACACAGCGACAGGTTTAACAGGACAGGTTCCACTCAGAACAGGCCTCGCCACGGACGACCAAAGAAGTTGATGCCCGTGGTCGGCGTCATATCCAGAGGTGGTCTTTTGAAAATAGACGTATGAGTGCTGCCAGCATTGCTGCAGAGGGGGGGTCAGCCTGGCAGTGCTCAGACCATACACCCGCCGCACACAGCATCACATTGGTCTGCATGGCTGTCGTCCCAGAAGGAAGCCTCTTCTAAAGATGATGCACAAGAAAAACAAGAAGACTAAGGACATGGATTACTGGAACATGTGCTGTGGTCTGATGAGACCAAGATAAACTTCTTTGGTTCAGATAGTGTCAAGCGTGTGTGAGGAGTACAAAGACAAGTGTGTCTTTGGTGGTGGGAGTGTCATGATTTGGGGCAGCATGAGTGCACTGGGGAGCTACAGTTCATTGAGGGCACCATGAATGCCAACATGTCCTGTGACATACTGAAGCAGAGCATGACCCCCTCCCTTCGTAAATATGATAATGACCCCAAACACACCTCTGAGACCACCACTGCCTTGCTAAAGAAACTGAGGGTAAAGGTTTTGGACTGGCCAAGCATGTCTCCAGACCTAAACCCTATTGAGCATCTGTGGGGAAGGTGGATGAGCACAAAGTCTCTAACATCCACCAGCTTCGTGATGGCATCATGGAGGAGTGGCAACCTGTGACGCTCGTGTGAACTCCATGCCCAAGAGAGTTAAGGAAAATAATGGTGGGCACACAAAATATGGACACTTTGGGCACCGTTTGGACATTTCTCACTTAGGGGTGCACTCACTTTTGTTGTTAGACATTCATGGCTGTGTGTTGAGTTATTTTGAGGACACAGCAAATTTACACTGTGATACAAGCTGTACACGGACTACTGGATATTGGAGCAAAGTGTCAGATCTTCAGTGTTGTCCCATGAAAAGATAGAATATTTACAAAATGTGAGGGGTGTACTCCCTTTGGTGAGATACTGTATTTATATAGACAGACACAGTTTATTGCAAGCTAAACTTCTTAAACCGTCAGACTGTTATAACTTTTGCATATGTTACAAAACTTTGGCAGGGTGGGAAACACACACACAGGCCAAACCGTGCTTGATGAACAATGACATTTTATATCACTGGGTAAACCAGTAAACCCTGTGCTATCCTAAAGTTCTCAAACTGGATTCTTCAGATCAGTGATATGAGGGGGTAGTTAAAATAAATTCCCTAGATTGTGCTATCGCAGGAGAGCGAGAGATCAGGTCACACACACGCACAGACTGTGCTAGTGCTGCAGCGCCACTGGCGTATCTCAAGCTGACTTCCCCACTTTGCACGTTGACTTGATGTCAGCACGTTTTTCGAACGGCGACATTGCGCCCAATAACTATGTATGCATCCAACTCGGACATGAACTCAAACAACGCTGCACGCCGACACCACTCCAGACCTGTCGTAACTGGTCTGCAGATGTGCCGCGCTCCCCTCCACGACGATGTGTCTTATTTTCAAGTAGGTTTCTTTCACTCCCAGTCTGCTGAGGTCTCGTTAGGCTAGAGTGGAGGGTTCACAAATCTGTCATAAAAAAACATAGTCAGCATGAAATGATCAGACTCGACACACTCAAAAAAGTTTGGGACAGCCACCCATGTATTGTCCTCAGCTGTAATGGGTTTTTGAAATCCGACAAGAAGTGTCTTCAGTGGAGTCCAAAAGTGAACTGAAATCAGGTTGAAAAAATGGTGGCTTTAAATGCCAAGACCGGAAGTGGCCACCTTCTGACGTCATGACCGGAAGTGACATCATCCTAGGCCTAGGAAGTGGCACCACCCTAGGCGCCAGAACCGGAAGTGATATCTTCAGGGATGAGTCAGGCAGATTTTTCCACGTCTGGTCTGTAGAGACAACAGAAGAAGGTTTAGCGCACCCTGCCACCCCCTTAACTTGGTGTGGAATTACCCTCACTTGGTCCATACAACGTCCTCCTACTTGAATGTGCATGACATGAGTAGTTTTCATTTAACCCCAAAATGTTCTCATGTTACTTCTTATCTTCTGGAACTAATTCTATTGCTTTTTTTTTTTGACAGATAAAAAGGAACCTTGTGTTCTGTTCTTAAGGGCATTAAATGAGGTGTCTTAAAGCCCCCCAGGCAAGGACTGTCTACGTGAGAAGAGATTCTTAGAAGAGAAGAAGAGCAGACATTTTAGGAGAGAGAGAGAGAAGAGTTTTCCACGGAGCATGGCCTCGGCCAATGAGAATAGCACGAATACACTATTGGCACACATTAAACAGGAGGATTGTGAATGGGGTGCAGCAGGGGACTTGTGTGGGAAGGTGGAAGATAATGAAGGAAGCGTTTCAGGTTTTACACAACGGGAGTGCAAGGGGGAGATTATTGACATTAAAACTGAGGACCCTGAACACGTGTCTGGTGGTCTTGAACGGCAAAACCAAGACACTGGGCATTTTTTGAAGCAAGCTCTTTGTGGAGAGTCTCATAGCGGTTTACAGCCCCATTTCACTAATAAGGGACAACCGGCTGTCCAGCAGAATTGTATGGAAGTGAAATCTGAGTCATCAGTGTTTGAAGTGAAAATGACCGAAGGGAAGGAGAGAGAAGAAGAGGAAGAGGAGCAGCCGTCATCTGGAATTGTGCGAATGAGTAAGTGATGTGATTAAAGTTGACTTGCAAATTCTTCCAAAGTGTTTGGTTGGGTGTTTTAAGTAGGCGGGAATGTGAGTGACCAGCACAAGTGGGGACCAACTGCTTGTGTGCTTAATGACCGACAATAGAGGACCGAACAGTAGTAAAAACTCCACTTCCCAGATCCCACACATCCATTTTCTTCACTTGCAGTCACAGCCAGCTTTTGATAAAAAGGCATAGGTGTCAACCTGAGAATGGATGCCCGTCCACTGCAGGGCACACTGGCACACACATCCACACTCGGGTCACTCTAGGTGGTGATTAACAAAGCAGACCCATCTGCGGAATAACTGAACAGACCGCTGGTGAACATGTAAGCATTGGACAGACTGGGGGGGGGGGGGGGGGGGGGGGGCTCTCCTTAAAGACACTTGACAAGTACGCCTGACTTAAATTGACAGATGGATCATTTCAGCCATTTTGGTTTCCCTAAAGAGGATCAGGGCAAGTTGGTCACCTGGTGACTCAGGTTGCCAATCGTCACCACATAGGCCACTCTGTCCTGGTGAGAAAACGAAGCTCGGAGGAGTGTTTCGGATGGAAGAGTTTATGAAATTCACCATCGATGACAAACACAAGCTTCCGAGGAGGTTGGGGTTAGCATGTGTAATGTGGCTGAATTCTCCTGTAAATTAATCATGGCTTTTCAGAGGGTGCAACAAAGAGGAAGGCTGCATCGTGATCCACCAACATCGAGTGAGGTGCGCTGTTTGACTTTATCGTGTTACAGTCAGCGACTTGCAGTATGCTGTCATTTATTAGTTGCTGCTCTTAGCCTTTCACATGAAAAGAATTGAGTGTTACCCCTATATGTGTATATATATATATTCATGGCATTCGTAGTCTGTGTCACAATCTGATTGTATGGGTGGTTACCTACCAGGTAATGCTTGTGGTTGGCCAGCAAGTCTGCTAACATCCACCATGGTGCCCTCAGTTGTGAGAAGCAGATCATAGAATGGTTGAAATAGTTTACTGTCAAATAATGCAAAGAGTACGTGACACGTGTTTCGCCCTAATTCTGGGCTCATCAGGCGTACACACTCTACTGCACTCCCTCTCGGGAATCGAACCTCTACATATATATATATATATATATATATATATATATATATATATATATATATACACAGTACTGTGCAAAAGTTTTAGGCGGGTGTGAAAAAATGCTGTAAACAAAGAATGGTTTCATAAATATAAATAATTGTTTGTTATCAATTTACAAAATGCAAAGTGAGTGAACAAAAGAAACATCTAAATCAAATCAATATTTGGTGTTCCTACCTTTTGCCTTCAAACCAGCATCAATTCTTATCGGTCCACTTGCACAAAGTCAGGGATTTTGTAGGATTCTAGTCAGGTGTCTGATCAACCAATTCTACCAAACAGGTGCTAATGATCATCAATGTCACACGTAGGTTGAAACACAGTCATTAACTGAAACAGAAACAGCTGTGTAGGAGGCTTCAAACTGGGTGAGGAACAGCCAAACTCTGCTACCAAGGTGAGGTTGTGGAAGACAGTTTCAAGTCATGGCAAGATTGAGCACAGCAAATTGACACAAGGTAGTTCTACTGCATCAGCAAGGTCTCTCTCAGACAAAGATTTCAAAGCAGACTGGGGTTTCAAGATGTGCTGTTCAAGCTCTTTTGAAGAAACGGGCAACGTTGAGGATTGTAGATGCAGTGGTCGGCCAAGGAAACTTAGTGCAGCAGATGAAAGACACATCAAACTTATTACCCTTCGAAATCGGAAGATGTCCAGCAGTGCCATCAGCTCAGAACTGGCAGAAACCAGTGGGACCCAGTTATACACCCATCTACTGTCCGGAGAAGTCTGGCCAGAAGTGGTCTTCATGGAAGAGTTGCAACCTCCGACGTGGAAACAAGGCCAAGCGACTCAAGTATGCACGAAAACATAGGAACTGGGGTGCAGAAAAATGGCAGCAGGTGCTCTGGAATGAGGAGTCCAAATTTGAAATGTTTGGCTGTAGCAGAAGGCAGTTTGTTCGTCGAAGGGCTGGAGAGCGGTACAATAATGAGTGTCTGCAGACAACAGTGAAGCATGGTAGAGGCTCCTTGAATGTTTGGGGCTGCATTTCTGCAAATGGAGTTGGAGATTTGGTCAGGCTTAATGGTGTTCTCAATGCTGAGAAATACAGGCAGATACTTACCCATCATGCAATACCATCAGGGAGGCGTATGATTGGCCCCAAGTTTATTCTGCAGCAGGACAATGACCCCAAACATACAGCCAAAGTCATTAAGAACTATCTTCAGCGTAAAGAAGAACAAGAAGTCCTGGAAGTGATGGTATGGCCCCCACAGAGCCCTGATCTCAACATCATCGAGTGTGTCTGGGATTACTTGAAGAGACAGTAGGATGTGAGGAAGCCTACATCCACAGAAGATCTGTGCTTAGTTCTCCAAGATGTTTGGAAAAACCTACCAGCCGAGTTCCTTCAAAAACTGTGTGCAAGTGTACCTAGAAGAACTGATGCTGTTTTGAAGGCAAAGGGTGGTCACACCAAATATTGATTTGATTTAGATTTCTTTTGTTCATTCACTGCATTTTGTTTATTGATGAAAATAAATGATTAACACGTCCATTTCTGAAAGAATTCTTTGTTTACAGCATTTTTGCACACCTGCCTAAAACTTTTGCACAGTACTGTATATGATATAATTTGAAGACAATTTGTAGATTTTTGTGTACACACACATACACTCACTTAGGTCTGAACACCCACTCAAATGACTATAAAGCAAGAAAATTAAACAGAAAGGAAAGTTCTGACTTGGCAGTCCCAGTACGACACTATACAGACATACAGAAGACCCCAGTAGCATCTCTTCACACACTTCTGCTGAATGATTCACTGGCTGAACCGAGAGGATTGTTCATAAGGGCACTCGGTTTTTGCTTTAATTCTCTCCTTCTCTACGACCTCCAGAGGGTGTCCCGTATTTGAGCCCACCCTTTTTAGTTAGCCTGTTGATTCGGTGGGCCTCTCCTGAAGTGATGTCACCAGCCCAGCACACCACACTGGCCATCCCAGAGTTGTGAAAGAAGTCACTTCTCACGTTAAAGGAGAAGTGAGAAGTCTAAGGAAGAAGAGCCATCGCTGCCCTCTCCTTCTCCAGTTCCACTGTGTTCGGAGTCCTGTCCATCCCGTCATTAATGCTGACCCCCCCCAAAGTATTTGTAAGAAGTACACCATCTCTCTGTCCACTCCCTGACATTGAGGCTCTTTGGTCTGGTGCAAGTCAGTAAGTGTTTCCTTGGTTTTGCCGATGTTTAAGTTTCTCAAACTTCTCCCCCTGACTCCACTCCTCTGTCTCATCCCCCTCCTCTTTTATCATGAGACCCCATAAGTGCAGAATCATCTGAGAATGACTGCTTGTGACCTGACCTGCTGTCACATTTCTACTCGGGAGGTGTGAAGAGTTTAGCAGACAGGCCTGTTCCTTGTGTTGCCCACACAGTCCTCGAGTCTCACAAACGGTGGTCTGCTGGGCAGATCGTCCACCATCAGGACACCACGGGCTCATCCACCTGCATGTCTCTTGAGTTTACCGCTTAACTCTTTCAGGGCTGATGTCTACTTTTATCAAAATTCAGGGGCAGAGGATGGTAATCAGCTATAAACTGCAACAAAACCCACCCTTACATTTTAGTTTGACTCTCTTGGCTAGAAGGAAAGTTACATAGCTTTGTTGATTTAACCTCATTTCCCTACGCGTGTGTGAGTAGCAAAGAACAAACAACCTCTAAAATGGCAGAGCTATCTGGCGAGAGACCAAAGTGAATATGCAAAGCATGGACGTTTTACGTAATTTCATTGAGTAGGACTCTGACTTTGATGCAAGTGATCTGGAGGTGAGTGAGGTACCAGCATCATCTGATTGGTCCCCAGCTGATCATGGCGCTGAACACTTTGGTATTGCCGCATTCGCCTGGGAGGACCACCACCACTTATAATGACAGGAGGTACCAACCATATTACGTCACACTGTCACTGCCACCGCCACCCACCTGCTGTGCGCAGACAGCCAGGCAGCCGGCCCACCATGCATTCCTGCTGAACATCAAGGTGCCCCTGTGCCTCCAGACATACCAAACATGCACCAACGGCAGCCACAGCACATAGTAGCAGACATTTTATGTTGATTTATTTGTGAAAGCATTGCCTTGTGTGCTTTTCAGAAAACTGAGTGTTTTGGAAAAAAATATTCAGCCCTCAAGGAGTTAACAGGGATGGCTGGAGAAATCAAAACCCCTCGTCCGCACAGTGCTGCCAGCTTTGTCCAGGCGAGAATAAGCCTTGTGGAGCTGCCAGATAATTGCATCCTGCACTGCAATCTTTGTCCAATGTTTTTTGCTGGTAAAATATTAAAAATACAAACTGCTTTATACATCAGGGGTCTTCCAGTAAAACAGAAACATCCTTAAAAAAAAAAAAAAAATGGTTGGGTCTGCTCTTCATCCTGCCGATGTCTGTGGTCACATGCAATGCATAAAAGGTCATTTTGCTTTGTGATGGACGGCCAGGGACATTGCCCAGTTGGGATGCTGGACATATCTCCAGCAGTACTTCCCTCGGGACATGAGAGGGCAGCACCCCCCCCCCCCCCCCCCCCCCCGGTTTAACATCCGGGTCACGGGACTGGAGCTTAGAAGCTCAACCCTACGGGGGCGCCTGGACATTTTCGGAGCCTGTGGTCTGCAGCACTTCCACCACACCCGGAAATGCTGCCGGAACTTGATCGAGGAGCACCTGCGGCACTTCCGGGTGAGATATAAAAGAGGCCGCCTCACTCCAGCAAGTGAGCCGGAGTCGGGTGGGAGAGGAGTAGAGGCAGTCGGAGAAAGGATCTGTGCATTGTGCTGTGCCAAGGAAAAAGAAAACATCTGTGTTTTCGGATATTGTTGGTCTGTGTGTCTGTCTGTAGCCGGGATCATCTTCTACAGTTTTCAATAACCCTGTAGGCCCATCAATGGCTGCAGCCATTTCTTGCAGATCCTGTGAATGAAAGATTTTCCTTAACAAATATTGCTAAAGGACAACACAGGCCCCTTGGCATTTCCTGATGGCTAAAGACCTGCAAAAATAAATGGATAGATAAATAAATAAATACAAACAGTGGGTATGGAAAAGAACACCCCCCCCCCTCGAAATATCCCCATTTTTTTTTGCTTTACAGCCTTTAATGAAAACACACACACGCCAGTATTTCTTCCCAGCTTTACTTACTCAATGCACCCTGTAACATCCAAGTGAACAGTTCAGAAGAATGATAACAAATAAAAAACAAGACCTACTGAGATTAATAAAGGATCACCCCCCCCCCCCCCCGCAATGTCAATGTCATTTTGTTGCCCCCCATTAGCTTTAATGACAGCCTTGAGTCTCTTGTGATTCTTCTTTATCAGCAATGCACACCTAGATTGTGTAAGATTTGCCTCCTACTCTTCTTTATAGTTGAACTGTTCAAGATGGTGATGTTGGTGGCCTGCTATCTTCAGATCTCTCCACAGATTTTCACTGTGATTTAGGTCTGGGCTCTGATTGGCCACACCATCACGTTCACTTTTCTTCTCCTTCAGCCACTGTGTGCTCCATTTTGCTGTGTTCTTCGGGTCGTTGTCGTGTTGAAATGTGAACATTCTGCCCGTCTTCAACTTTCTAGCAGAGGGTAGCAGGTTTTCCTTCAGACTTTTTCAGTATTTTGCCCCATCCATTTTTCCTTCTACCTTAACGAGAGCCCCAGGCCCCCCCACAACAGGATGCTGCCCCCTCCATTGCTTTACTGTCTGTATGGTGTGTTGTGGATGGTGAGCTGCATTGGTGGACCATTTGGTGTTGAGGCCAAATAGTTTGATTTTGGTCTCCTCTGACCAGAAGACCTTTTCCACTTTGCCAGAATGCACCTTGAAGATTCTGATGCCAAGCTCAAACGAGCCTTCATGTGGCCTTTCTTGAGAAGTGTGACCCTCCTGAACAAGCCACAATGGTGGAGCGCTTGTGAAATTGTTGTCACCTGCACCCCATTAATGACCACTCTGTGCCATCAAATCCTGTAACTCCTTCACAGTGGCCATTGGCCTCTCGGTGGCGTCTCTTACCAGTGTCCTCCTTGCTCTTCCATCCAGTTTGGAGGGTCCTAGTAGTACCAAACACTCCTTTATGATGGACTTTACTTGGCTCCTTGGGATTGATAAAGCCTTTGAGATGTTTTGGTCTCCATCTCCTGCCTTATGTCTGTCTACAACTCTATCCTGAGATCTTTTGAAAGTGGCTGGCCACCCATAGTCAGGTATTTGCTGTCAGTTGCACTACCAAGGAAGGGAATGAATGGACCAGGAACAGCTTCACTAATCACACTCATTACAATTGAGCACAGATGGGAGGAAGACAGTAACCAGGGTCTGCAATGGGAATGGGGGGGCACAGACACCTCATTGAGTTTAGAGTGGGGGATCCTTTATTCATCTCAGTAGATCTTGTTTATGATTTTTAAAAATTCTTCTGAACTGTAGCTGTGTAGATTGCAATAAGTAAGTAAAGCTGGAAAAATATTTGTGTTTTCATTTAAGTCTGTAAAGCAAAAAAATGGGAATATTTCAATGGGGGGGGGTTATTTTATATACCCACTGTATGTATGTATGTATGTATATATATATATATATATATATATATATATATATATATATATATACACATAAATAAGCTTGATATGCAGTCAGTTGAAGCTGCGCACTGTGAAGTCATCTTGCTTCAGTAAATGCCTGACTTTTACACAAACTATTTGCAACAGTTCAATTCATTTTTTGAATTTGTATTGGATAAGTAAAACCGTGTACAATGCATTTCTCCAAACTAGTATCAGTGATGTCACTTGCACAGTACAGCACCCCACCCTGTGTGACACACGGTCCCAGCGGGCTCATTAAAGGCTGAGTGTGTAAAACACAAATCGTTCAGGGCATGGGGTCAGCCCTTGTAAACATCATTGATGCGTGTGTGGCCAGTCACTTTGTGCAATCTGCTATTCTGATGAGGGCAGAGTAATCGGCAGGAGTGACAGTAGGGCACAACACCAGACGCTGCAGCGGTCTTTGAAATGCACAATTTATGTTTGGGTTTCTAAATTCTTTTCTGACTCCCCCAACCAATGGGACGACACGCCGAAGAGCATCCTGAAGCACGATCTCCACATCTGTGGAAGACAACTTTTCAGTTGCCAGGGCAACCACAGGCTCCCAGTGCAGCAGCAACTCACAGCTGCAGCAGATCCGAGGTGGCCGCGCTTTATGTGCCTGTGGTTGATTGGTGATGCAAGGAACATTATAAATGCAGGGGCACAGTATTACTTGGCCACTAACCTGGCCCTCGACCCTGCCTGACTGCTGTGTCTGTGTATAGGAGAGTGATAGAACCCGCTACAATAGATAATCGTGCTGTTCCTGTTTCCAGCGGAATAAAGCTAAAGTACTGAGACTCAGCCTTGTGTTTTGGGGTGCAAGACTGGGACTCGCACATCATAGCTGATAAATGAATATTCTATTAATTCTAAAGTATAGCGTGAGAAGTGAAAACTGTATAGGACATTGCTACTGAATACTTCATTGTTTTAAGTGTTTGTAGTCTGACATTTTGAACAAGTACATTTACAGCTAAACTGGGTAATTAGAAGTTAACTTTTTTATTTGCATAATGTCATTAACTAATTATACGGTGTACAAATTCAGAAATGTGATGTGCTCAGGCACCCATCTGTTGAAGATTGCTACTTGGCCACTCTTGGTTATTCAAGTAAGACTTAACGCAGTGGCATCTCAATCTCATGAAGAATGAGGCAAAAACACTAACCAGTGTGCCATCTCATGTTAAGGATTTGTTTGTCTTAAAACTTTTCTTTGTGTAATTGCAGGTTTACAAGAGAACGGCAGCTGCTCCCAGTCGCCATTTGCTAAGCCGTCTCACGAGTGCAGACTGCAACACAAACTAGACGAGGAGATGATGAAGAAGTCAACAAGAGGATCAGAGAACCTGATAGCAGCCTCCTTCCAGTGCAGTTCTCTTCCTGTGAGGGAAGTCCTCAACATTGACCACCGACAAGTGCGTACCACAGATCAGGAGGCTTTGTGTGCTGAACGAGACTGTGGACAAACTTATAAGAACAAGTCTGATCTCAATACAGTTCATACAAGACCAAAGCCATATTGTTGTTCCGAATGTGGCAAAAGATTCCTCCATAAGAGCAGTTTGCCAGCACACACAAGAATTCATACTGGAGAAAAAACACATTGCTGTTCTGAGTGTGGCAAGCAATTTTCTGGCAGTTACAAGCTCGAAAGACATAGAAGAATCCATACTGGAGAAAAGCACTATGGCTGTGCTGAATGTGGCAAACAATTCTCCAGCAAAGTTAATCTTCAGAACCACACAAGAATTCATACTGGAGAAAAGCCATACTGCTGTAATGAATGTGGAAAGAGGTTCACGGAGAGTAGCCATCTTCAGAGGCACAAAAAAATCCATGCAGGAGAGAAGCCATATGGCTGTTCTGAATGTGGAAAACAGTTCACTATCAATAGCAATCTTCAAAGTCATAAAAGAATTCATACTGGAGAGAAGCCCTATTGCTGTTCTGAATGTGGCAAACAGTTTACCAGCGGGAGCAATCTTTGGCAGCACAAACGAATTCATACCGGAGAGAAACCCTATTGCTGTTCTGAGTGTGGCAAACGATTTCTCCATAATTTCAGCCTTCAGGCGCATGTAAGGATTCATACTGGAGAAAAGCCATATTGCTGTAATGAGTGTGGAAAACGATTCACGGAGAGTAGCCATCTTCAGAGACACAGAAAGATTCACACGGGGGAGAAGCCGTATGGCTGTTCTGAATGTGGGAAACAGTTCACTATCAATAGCAATCTTCAGAGTCACAGAAGAGTTCATACTGGAGAAAAGCCCATCTTGACATCCTACCAATTGCAATAACTTCTTAAGAACTGCAAAATGAAGCCTTATTAGGAACAATGCAGGTGTTGCATCGAGTCCTTGCTGCAAACTTAAGAGAATAATAAATAATGCAGTACAATTCAACTCTCCTTACTAAAAAGTGAGGTTCACTCCTGTGATGACAGTAGCACACCCAGACGATTTAGAGACATTAAATCTGAGAAAGGCCACATTGCTGTTCTGAATGTGGCAAATGATTCCTCCAATGGCAGGTCTTCAGGCACACGTAAGAATTCATACTGAAGAAATACAGATTACATGTACAGGGCTACGGTCATTGGACTACCCAACAGACCACCGCATACAGCGCTTACTTCAGTATGAAGCAGTCAAGCCTAAAACAACATCGATTATTACGGTCGGCCAAACATTCAGAAGCAGCAAAGGCCAGACTGACAAGCCACCACCGTGTACGGAGACCACAGTATTGCATCTGGCACCACATCAAAAACAAGAATACGCCAGGACTGACCAACAGAAGAGCACAGATATAGCAGAAAATGTGCAGACCACCTGCTCCAGACCCATGCAGACCAAGATTTAACCCATGGATGGCTCACAAGGAATGAGTTGAAACCAAAGGATGAGTGCCTAATAATGGCCACAGAGGACGGCAATACAAAAGAATGAGAAAAGAGACAAATCTGGTTTGCCAGTCACGTGGTGCTGATGGCAGAAACTTTATACACACAAATACACAACAAAATGGCCAGACTACTGCACCAGAAATATGCAAAAGTAATAATAACTTACCAGTGGGAGAGATGCATTTGGACCACACTGCAGATCGAGGAACACAAAATGAGGAGGTGACAGTAAGACCAGCACTAACTGAACGGAACAAAGATGGCGGAAACCAGACATAAGCGCCAAAGGAAAACAGTCTGATGAAGCGTGGAGCATTGATGTTGCAGCTCCAGGTGATTACTTCGTGTTATTATCGTGGGTTATGTGGGACTTACCAAGTGTGTTACTCTTGCACCTTAAGATTAACACACACACAAATAAACAGGGATTCCTATAGACAGTCTCAGATGAAAGCCTAATTATCAGTCGCCCCCCATTATTTACTTAAAACCCCTTCACATTCATGCACAGGTATCCTAATTTAGATCATGGTAATGCCTAAGTCCATCACACAATACCCTATAGGAGTCTCTACTTAAGAACTTCGTGTCATCAGCAGTGACACACATGCAGGTGTCATTGTGACACAACTAAAAGCACAACTCTTTTGTTTCTATGCCGCTTACCAGCCAAACATTTTGCCCTGCTTTTACCACAGTCGTCTATCTTTTGAGGAGCGAACTCATAGGCATGTTAACCTTGTGAGCAACTAACGTGGCAAACTCTTCACGCAGGTGTCTTAAATTTTCAGTTTCTTATTTCGACCACTCTAGATCGGCAGTTCTCAATCTCAGGGGGTCCTGGGGACCCACTGTGGCTGCAGGTTTTTTGTTCCAACCAACTTCTGTTTTGAATTGGACTGCCAGCCTAATGAAGTGAGTGAGCTGTTCTTACCCAATTTATTTGTGTTTTGGAGTCGAAGTAAAAAATGACAAAAATACGTTTGGTCCTTTTTTTAATAAAATGTACTAAGCAATTATATGTAGTTTGCTCTTGTTAACAGTATTTGTATCCCAGTTTTCATTGTACTTTTCCAGGTTTTCTGGTTATTCAATTCATTATTTACTAATTAGTGGTTCTGGCACTAAAGTAGTTGCGGCCTTTCATCATTCGGTCTTGTTTTCCCAGGTGTCTGCTGTGCTTTTTATTTATTGTCATTATTGGGATGCAGAGAAAAAAGCAAACTACACACACAAAGGTCAAAATAATAGGAAAAAAATGAGTTAAGAATTTAAAGATATTGAAAAGAGAGAAATATATCTAAATATACATTTAAAAGCCATACGATTGTGCTTGTCGGAGTGTAGAATAAGAGAACTGAAAAACAGACCAGCTAATTCCATGAGATGAATTATTATCACTGCTCATGAGTGTGTTTGGGACAAAAGCCTGCAGCCACAGAGTTTTGAGAACCCCCATTCTAGATCCAAGAACAAAGTATAATGGTATTTATGAATGAATAACAGGGTGGCACGGTGGTGCAGTGGTAGTGCTGCTACCTCGCTGTAAGGAGACCTGGGTTTGCTTCCCGGGTCCTCCCTGCGTGGAGTTTGCATGTTCTCCCCGTGTCTACGTGGGTTTACTCCCACAGTCCAAAGACATGCAGGTTTAGGTGCATTGGTGGTCCTAAATTGTCCCTAGTGTGTGTGCTTGATGTATGGGTGTGTGTGCCTTGCCTGGGATTTGTTCCTGCCTTGCGCCCTTTGTTTGCTGGGCTCCAGCAGACCCCCATGACCCTGTGTTAGGATATAGTGGGTTGGATAATGAATGACGGACGGACTGACTGAATGAATAAGAATACCAAATAAAACAAGACATGATAGAAAATAAAATCGAAAATGTAAGCGTTTGGATATAGTGTTTAGAAACAACTTACGAAAAGGCTCAAGGACTGGAAGTTGCCCTGGGGCGGCTTTTGATCTGGCAATCGGTTAGCTTTCGCTAACGTTCAGATGAACCCGTCACACGTGACTCAATCTCCTCTTCTGACATCGCCTTCTCCCACTTCTCATTGGTCCCTTGGACAAGCCATATTTCTGTTCAAAATTCCACGTTGGGGCTTCCGGACATGTGATATCACACCCATTTGATTGGCTGGCCAGCCGTATGATGGATGTCTTTACACAACGTTTTGGAACTTTTTACACGTCTCCATTCCCAAGCCAATAAAGTTATCCACACGACTGTTTCCTGGTCTTCTGCTTCATTTTCACAGATGTTTTAAGGCAATCAATTATTGGTACATTTCAAGAAGAGAAGATGCTTTGATGTCCTGGTACGCTTTAGGGAAACAAGATGCTTTGATGTTAAGTGCCCCTGTCATCTTGTTTGTCTGAGCAAAATATATTAAAAATATGAGCATCTGTTATTTAAAAAAAAAAAATTGCAGATCTGCCACACCAGGGTGCTCTGTAGACGCCGCACTCGGAATGGAAAGACAAAAAATAACCAATTATCAAGAAATGCAATCTGAGGTGAGCCAGAGGTTTAGTAAAATAACTGAGATGGGATCAGCAAGACTTATTAAAAAAAAAAAATCCAGGATCCACTAGATGTCCTACCAACGACCATCACTCCATTTTAATTATTAAGGA
This sequence comes from Erpetoichthys calabaricus, assembly GCF_900747795.2. Taxonomy (NCBI): domain Eukaryota; kingdom Metazoa; phylum Chordata; class Cladistia; order Polypteriformes; family Polypteridae; genus Erpetoichthys; species Erpetoichthys calabaricus. The sequence continues at coordinate 15,940,378 of NC_041398.2, read as the reverse complement.
TGCACCATTAGGGACCATGCAAGTCTTACGCCAAGCTGGGGCAGCAAATCTCAAATAATAAGAACAGTAGCAGTGCAAAAATTGCTTCATGTCTCAAGGCTGATGTTCACACCTGTCCTGAAAGTAAGCAAATCAAGCCATTGTTAAAGATCCGATCCCGAGAGAAAAATCTCATTACTGCTTTAAAGGTGGTAAACAGTTCCTTTTTTTCTTTCTAACAGAAAAATACATAGAAGAATCCACACTGGAGAAAAACAATATGATCTGAATGTGACAAACAATTCACCGGCAGTGACAGTCTATAGCATCAGATCAGAATTAATTCACTGGACAAAAGGTGCAGGGCTGTTGTAAACGTTTCAAGACATTGCTGCACAAGAAAAGTCTTCAGAATCACATAAGATGAAAATAAAAAAAAATCTCAATTCAACTGAACTTTTGTGACTAAAGAGCGAGATTCACTGCTGTCTTGATAGTGCGCACACCAAGAACATTTAGAGAAATTAATTGAAATACAAGGCCTATGGCTGGTTTTAATGTGGAAAACGATTCTCCCAAAAATAGCAATCTTCAGAATTGTATAAGAAGTCACGCTGTTCTGCAGTATTGAATGTGGCAGAAGATTTTCCCACAATGGCAACCTTCACAATCCTTCAAAAATTCACTCTGAGGAAAACCCCAATTACCACTCTATGTGTGGTAAAGAATTTTCACTTTGAAGTAATATCTATAGGCCCTTAAGAATCCACAATGAAGACAAATCCTATTGTTGTACCGAGTGTGGTAAACAATTCTCACACAGCAGTTTTCTACAAGACCATAAAATAATGCATAGTGGTAAGAAGCCTCAGGGCTGTTCTGACAGTGTCGAGCATTTCTCAGAAAAAGCTGAATGTGTGAAGCGGTTCTCAGACAGCAGCAGACTTAATAGCCATTTGAGAATATTCACTGAGTAACAGTAACTGCAAAAAAGAAAAAAAAAAGGCTTCACGACCCAAGTGTTAGGTTCACACCTGTCCTGAAAGTAAACAAACTAAACTGATTGTGGAGAAATGAACCCTGAGAGAAGCTGCAAAGAAGTAATTTTGGAGAGTGAAGAATGAAGAAATTAAGGGAGGACTGAAATGTAACTTTTCTAAGTACTCAACTCGTGGTGGGTATCTTAACATGGTGGGCTTTGTTGCATAACACTGATAGCAAAATTCATCAAGGCAAATCTCCATTTGCTGATGATGAGAATGTGATTGTGGGCATCTGTTGATCTTTCAGCCCTCAACACAACTGGTACGACCATCCATCACGGGCTAAATGCACTACAATTGCAAAAGCCCCCCCGGATGCAATTTGTGTGCTCCTTCCACTGCATAATAATAAAGCAGAGAGAGAAGTCGACTTGAAAACGTCTCTAGGGTGTGATGGCCTGATGGTGAGTCGAGGGATGTGCAGATCTGCTGAGCACACGATGGACATGTCTGTGTTAGGGTAGTGGTGCTGTAAAGGAGACCTGGGGCTGAGTGTGTTAAAGTGGGCTTGTGTGGAGGACTCCATGAGTTGAGTGTCTTTATAAAATGAATTGTCAGAGTCAGTCGTCTGTTCTTGGATTGATTCTGTTTCACATTATAGTGTTGTATCGTTCATTTTATATCATTAATAATAAACCCTTGTTACAATGGTTTGCCATCTTTGCCATGGTATTTTTTTTTAATTTACACATTTGGATACTTCATAAAATATGCAGACACAGAAGAAAACAATTGATTAATAAGAGAAAAGGGGAACAAGTAACTACAAAAATTCAGTAATGATATTGATCTATCTTCATATACTGACTTTCACATCTATCTATCTAATCCTGCCTACTATACTAACATTAAATTCTATCTATGCAATCCTGTCTACTATGCCAAATTCTATCTATCTATTATATAATGCCTTTCGCCTATCTATCTATGTATTATATAGTGCCTTTCACCTATCTATCTATCTATCTATCTATTATATAGTGCCTTTCTCCTGTCTATCTATCTATTATATAATGCCTTTTGCCTGTCTATTATATAGTGCCTTTCACCTATCTATCTATCTATCTATCTATCTATCTATCTATCTATCTATCTATCTATCTATGTATTATATAGTGCCTTTCACCTGTTTATCTATTATATAGTGCCTTTCGCCTATCTATCTATTATATAGTGCCTTTCACATCTATCTATCTATCTATCTATCTATCTATCTATCTATCTATCTATCTATCTAGAATGTGGTGGGAAAGTGACTCTGAATGTCGCATGGCCGTTGGTGCCAGACGGGCTGCTCTGAGTGTTTCAGAAACTTCTGATCTGCTGGGGTTTTCACACACAAACATCTCTAGGATTTACTGAGAAAAAGGGAAAATATCCAGTGAGGGGCAGTTCTTGGCCGATATTAAGAGTGTGATCAGCAGGGGGCAGTGCTGGGGCCGCTGTTATTTTTAATATATGGAAATGATTTGGATCGGAACATAAGGAACAAGCTGGTTATGTTTGCAGATGATACCAAGATAGATGGTGTAGCCCAGTGGTTCTCAACCTGTGGGGCGGGCCCCCCTAAGGGGGCGCAAAGATGTGAAAAAAAGAACACAAGAATTGAAATTATGAAAAATACATCTATTGAAACCAAAACAAATGAACTTAAACTACATTCTGATACTAGAAAAATAAATATAGAGTTAGATAAATGTTGATAAAAGTTATATGCATCTATGATATATCATTACTGCGGTGGGCTGGCACCCTGCCCAGTGTTTGTTTCCTGCCTTGTGCCCTGTGTTGGCTGGGATTGGCTCCAGCAGACCCCCATTACACTGTCGTTAGGATATAGCAGGTTGGATAATGGATGGATGGATGGATATCTCATTAATTAAAAAATAACAAATTAGTATTAGGGGGCTCCTTTCAAACAACGTTGGGGGGGGGGGCACGATTAAAACTGTTATGAAAACTTGGGTTGAAAATACTTAAAGGTTGAGAAATGCTGGATTAGCAGATAATTTGGAATCAGTTATATCATCACATAAGGACTTGGACAGTAGACAGGGTGGGCAGATTTGTGGACGATGAAATTTAATGTCAGTAAATGTAAAGAATTACACATAGGAAGTAAAAATGTGAGGTCTGAATACACAATGGGCGGTCTGAAAATCGAGAGTCCACCTAATGAGAAGGATTTAGGAGTCATAGTGGACTCTAAGCTATCGACTGGCAGACAGTGTTCAGAAGCCATTAAGAAGGCTGACAGACTGTCAGGTTATATAGTGCCTTGATGTGTGCAGTACAAGTCACGGGAGGTTCTGCTCAACCTTTATAACACACTGCTGAGGCCTCATCTGGAGTCCTGGGTGCAGTTTTGGTCTCCAAAAAGGACATAGCAGCACCAGAGAAGGTCCAGAGAAGAGCGACTGGGCTGATTAGAGGAGTACAGGAGATGAGTTATGAGGAAAGATTAAAAGAGCTGAGCCTTAAGGAGATGAAGAGGAGACCTGACTGAAGTGTTTAAAATGATGAAGGGAATTAGTCCAGTGGATTGCGACAGTGACATTAAAATGAGCTCATCAAGAACACGGGGACACAGCTGGAAACTTGTTAAGGGTAAATTTCGCACAAACATTAGGAAGTTTTTCTTTACACAAAGAATGATAGACACTTGGAATAAGCGACCAAGTAGTGTGGTAGACAGGAGGACTTTATGGACTTTCAAAACTCCACTTGATGTTTTTTTTTTTAGAAGAATTAAGTGGACAGGGCTGGTGAGCTTTTTTGTGCTGAATGGCCTGTTCTCATCTAGAATGTTCTAATATTCTCTGGGTGAAAATGTCTTGTTGATGCCAGAGGTCAGAGGAGAATGGTTAGACTGATTTGAACTGATAGAAAGGCAACAGTAACTCACAAAAGTACTCATTACCACTGAGGTATGCAGAAGATCATCTCTGAATGCACAACATGTCAAACCTTGAAGCAGGTGGGCTACAGCAGAAGGCGTGACAAGCCTGGCAACTGAGGTTACAATTCACACGGGCTCACCAAAACTGGACAATAGAAGATTGGAAAAATCTGGCCTAGTCTGATGAGTCTCGATTTCTGTTGTGACATTTGGATGATAGACATTTGGATCCATCCTTCCTTGTATCAACGGTTCACCCTGTTACTGCTGGTGTGATGGTGTGGGGGATATTTTCTTGGCACACTTTGGGCCCCTTAGTACCATCTAAGCACTGTTTAAATGCCACAGCCTATCTGATTATTGCTGCTGGCCATGTCCATCCCTTTATGACCAACTTCTTCTGATGGCTCCTTCCAGCAGGATAACGCACCATGTCACAAAGCTCAGATCATCTCTAACTGGTTTCATGAACATGACAAGGAGTTCACTGGACTCAGATGGCCTCCACAGTCACCAGATCTCAATCCAGTAGAGCACCTTTAGGATGTGGTGGAACGGGAGATTCTCATCATGGACGTGCAGCCGACAAATCTGCAGCAACTCTGTGATGCTGTTATGTCAATATGGGACAAAATCTGAGGAATGTTAATAGCACCTTGTTGAATCGGTGCAATGAAGAATTACGGCAAAAGGGCGTCCAACAGGCTACTAGCAAGGTGTACCTAATAAAGTGGCCGGTTAGCATCTGAAAAGACTCACACTCCTCTCAGAAGATGTGTCTGTCAGATCAGTTTATTAGAACATTTCTTTAGGCCTTACAGGTATAAGAGTGCAAACCCTCACCCACTCTCACCTCGGAGTACTGCACCCTCCACCCATCCATCTGCTGATACCAGCATAGGACAGAGTTTACCCCAACCCACAATTACAGCAGCCCAGGTAAGCAGAGAGCTGAGGAGACTTTGTGTCCAGATGGAGTATCACCACGACTGCTGAAGGTCTGTGCATCGGAGCTGGGGGGTCCTCTACAGCACATCTTCAACCTGAGCCTGGAACAGGGGAGAGTCCCGAGGCTTTGGAAAACATTTTGCAACACCCTCATCCCAAAGGTATCATGTCCTAGTGGGCTGAATGACTTCTGGCCTGTCGCCCTGACGTCACATGTGATGAAGACCATGGAGAGGCTGCTGCTTCACCACCTAAGGCCACAGGTCAATCTCGCCCTCGACCCTCTGTAGTTCGCATACCAGGAGAAGGTGGGAGTGGAGGATGCCATCATCTACATGCTACACCGATCCCTCTCCCACTTGGACAGAGGCAGTGGTGCTGTAAGAATTATGTTTCTAGACTTCTCTAGCGCCTTCAACACAATCCAACCTCTGCTCCTTAGGCACAAGCTGACAGAGATGGGAGTAGATTCACACCTGGTGGCATGGATCGTGGACTATCTTACAGACAGACCTCAGTATGTGCGTATCGGGAACTGCACGTCTGACATTGTGGTCAGCACCACAGGGGACTGTGCTTTCTGTGGTCCTGTTCAGCCATCGGACTTCTAATATAACTCGGAGTTCTGCCACGTGCAAAAGTTCACTGACGACACTGCTATCGTGGGCTGTATCAGGAATGGGCTGGAGGAGGAGTATAGGGACCTAATCAATGACTTTGTTACATGGTGCGACTCAAACCACCTACAACTGAACAACAGCAAAACCAAGGAGCTGGTGGTGGATTTTAGAAGGCCCAGGCCCATCATGTACCCCGTGATCATCAAAGGTGACTGTGTGCAGATGGTGCAGACCTATAAATACCTAGGAGTGCAGCTGGACAATAAATTGGACTGGACTGCCAATACTGATGCTCTGTGCAAGAAAGGACAGAGCCGACTATACTTCATCAGAAGGCTGGCGTCCTTCAACATCTGCAATAAGATGCTGCAGATGTTCTAACAGATGAATGTGGCGAGCGCCCTCTTGTACACGGTGGTGTGCTGGGGAGGCAGCATAAAGAAGGTGTGTGGTGAGGAAGGCAGACTCTAATGTAGGCACAGAGCTGGACAGTTTGACATTTGTGGCAGAGTGACGGGCGCTGAGCAGGCTCCTGTCAATCATGGAGAATCCACGGCATCCACTAAACAGAATCATCTCCAGACAGAGGAGCAGCTTCAGCGAAAGACTGCTGTCACCGTCCTGCTCCACTGACAGACTGAGGAGATCGTTCCTCCACCACACTATGCGACTCTTCAATTCCACCCGGGGTCGGGGGACTGGGTTTTGGAAACGTTAACATTATAAAAAGTTATTGTCTGTCTGTATACCTGCATTCTTATCACTCTTTAATTTAATATTGTTTTTTGTATCAGTATACTGCTGCTGGAGTATGGGAATTTCCCCTTGGGATTAATAAAATATCTAGGTATAAGAGTGCAAATGGGGGTTTAACCCGCTATTAGCAACGTGCGCTTATAAACTGGCCGGCGAATGTACAAAAAAGTAGAAATACGCCTTATGAACAGAGTGAAAAATCAAGCAATATGACCCATTTTATTTGCCAACTAAAAAGATTACAATATGCAAGCTTTCGAAGCTACTCAGACCCATTGAAAACCATAAGGTTAATAAACGAACCTTCCTCTGTTCGGTAGGTGGCAGCGTTTACCCGCGGATCTGCACGGCATCCGCCTTCTCTCCGTCGAGTCGCTCTTTGATGACGCGTGTCGTGTGTCTTTTCTTTGATTTCCCCCAGCGGATGTTTCGGGCTCATCGTACGAGCTGCGGGTCTGCACTTTCAGCGACAAAAGGGAGCAGAAGAAGAGAAAAGAAATAAAGAAAGAGGAATGAGAAGGAGGAGGAGGTGAGCAATTGGAGCGTCGAGTCGAGGGTGGGAGAGGAAAGAAAAGGAAACGAAGAGCAGGACGTGACTGGAATCTCGTGGAGACAGAAAGAAAAGCAGCAAGGACGCGGTGTAGGCGATGCATTAGGAGAGAGAGAGAAAGAAAGAAAGAAAGAAAGAAAGAAAGAAAGAAAGAAAGAAAGAAAGAAAGAAAGAAAGAAAGAAAGAAAGAAAGAAAGGAGTCGCGACAATCTGCCGAGGTGCTGAAGGTGACGGCACAACGACCGCTCGCCTGTTTATGTAGGCTGCCGTGTTAAGCCGCTCGGTCGACCCGTCCTGTCATTCGAAGGAAATCCACCCGAGTTTAGTGTGCGGAGGAATTTACAAAAATCCGACAGACCATATTAGAAACTTCACAGCTTGTCCATACGGAATACCCGCAAGAAAATGTCATATCGACACGGGGTAGGTTTCGTGGGCACGGCCGGATTAAGACTCTGTGGTGCCCCTGGGCAGCAATGCCTCCTATGCCCCTACATTCACATACGGAGACAATTCCAATACAATTTACTTTACGCTGAAAAACAATAAAACAATAATAATAATAATAATAATTGGATATCATTCAAAGGACATCTGCGTCCATTTCTTAAATTCCGAAGGAGTGTTAGAATATGGGTCCTCGATCATGTTTGCGAAGGATTTATTAGTCACTTCTTGCTCTTTTTTCCCCCAACAGACACACAATTCGTGCATTTGGCTTCACCTCAGGCGCTGACATCCGAGGTTCGATCCCTATAAGGGGATGCAAAGGTGTGTACACCTGACGAGCCCCACATGCCACATGTCGTGTGCTGTCTGTATTATTTGGTAGATACTGTATAACACACACACACACATATATATATATATATATATAGTGTGATAAAGGACGCTGTATAGCGCCCGACCTGGCACAGACTGACACAGAGGCACGTGTAAAATCCAAGCAAAAACTTTCTTCAGCTGGAGGGCACGTCTTCCCCGTGAACCCCCCGAGCCACAACACAGTCCCAGTAAGCACAAATCCAAAGCACCACCACTCTTCCTTGGCAACCTCGTCCTCTTCCTCCCGATTCCGGCTTCTGAGTGGTTGGTTGCTGGCCCTTTTTATAGCCCACCCGGAAGTGCTCCAGGTGCCTGACCACCTTCCTCTGATTGCACTTCCGGCGTCCAGGCCGGCTCAGGGAACCATGCAGCACCCCCTGGTGGCCACCCCAGATCCCAACAGGGCTGTGGAGAACTCCATCTCCCATGAAGCCCTGCGGGAAACCGAGGCACCATCCTCAGCCAGGGAGGCTGCCATCAAGTGTCCCGGGGGACGTACTGAGACGCCCATGGGTGGTCCTCCGGAATGTATGTAGAAGGGGCGACCCGGCTGCCCTCCACAATATATATATATATTTATATAATGTAGCCCACCTGCTTCATTGTTCAGAGCTGCTCTTCTGCACACCTCACTTGTAACGAGTGCATATTTGAGTTCCTGTTGCCTTTCTGTCAACTTAAACCAGTCTGGCCATTCTCCTCTGACCCCTGGCATCAACAGGGCATTTTCGCCCAGAGAAGTGCCACTCACTGCATATTTCTCCCTTTCTCGGAGAACCCAAGACATAGTCGTGCGTGAAAATGCCAGTCAATCGGCACTTTCTGAAATACTCAGACCAACAGCCATGCCACATTCAAAGTCACTTCAGTCCCCCTTCTTCTCCTCTCTGATGCTCGGTGTGAACTTTAGCAGGTGGCCTTGACAAGGTCCACGTTTTTAAAGACAATGAATTACTGCCATCTGATTGGCTGATTAGAGATTTGTGCTTTAACAAGCAGTTGAACAGGTGTACCTAATAAAGTGGCCGGCGAGTGTGTAACGCAGTGTTAAACATTGGAGAAGCATAAACATAGCGCTAACAATAAACACTGCCCTCACCCACCTGGAAAGAGGAAATACATATTACAGCTCGGCATTCAACACCATCATCCCCTCAAAACTCGTCTTGAAGCTTGACGACCTTGGGTTGGGGACGACCATCTGCAGATGGATTTTCTTTTTCCTCACAAACAGGCCCCAGGTGGTGAGAGTCGGCAAACACACGTCCTCATCACTCATTTTAAACACTGGAGCGCCACGCAGGGCTGTGTGCTCAGCCCCCTCTTGTATTCCTTGTTCACCCACAACTGTGTTGCAAAACACGGCACAAACACCATCATCAAGTCTGCGGACGACACAACCATCATAGGCCTTATCACTGACAACGATGAGACGGCCTACAGAGAGGAGGTGCTGGCATTGAGTAATTGGTGCCTGGATAACAACTCGTCTCTTAACATCAGCAAAACCAAGGAGATGATCGTGGACTATCGGAAACAGCAAGGCGGAGAACACCAGGCCATCCACATCATCGTCATACACATTTCATTGTATGTTGACCCTGTGTTAACCTATAAATGACAAATAAACCTAAATCTAACATGCAGCGCAGTGATCGATACAAATGATCTGTGATTGTGAGTATCAACAGGAGCTTGAGTAGGCCACTTGTGACAAAATGACAGAATAGGAGGTCATCGGAGCTTCCCAGGGTGAGACCCCCTGCATTATGCTGATGCTGCCTGGCTATTTTTTTTTTTAACTGGCGCCAAAGAACGATGGTTGGCACCCACACAGGGATGGACATTTTGGTTTGTGACTAAATCTGTTTAATTTTCTCTCCTTTTATTTTTCTCTCTCTCTCTCTGATCCTACCAGCAAATGCAGATGAGAAGACACAAGAAGCCAATTCTGATTCTCACGAGTCCAGTGTTTCCTCTTTAGCAGTTCTGCTGCCTCTCAGATCCTGATACACCTGCCCAGTTGCCCTTATGGTTAATTCAGCACAGGTGAGGGTTTTGCTTTTTTTTCTTTCTTTTAAAAAAAAAAAAAATCTTTAACAGTTTCATTCACACAGTTTGAATTGCTCACACGGAAAGAAATGAAATTTGAGTTCCACCACCCAGCCTTTGCTGCGGAAAGAGCTCCGTATAAACAAGACCAGGCAAAGTGTTTAAAGCGTTGACCAGTAATAAAGTGAGGCCATCCGCAGAAAAGCAAGGCTACCTGAGTAAACCTTTAAAAGCGAAGACATGGAGTGAAGGTGGATGAGGACGTTACTTTGGAAGGGTTGTCTGTTAACTGAGTGTTTGGGTATCTTATGAGTTTAATTATTGTACTGAATCATGTTACCCCTGTTTCTTGGTTAATGAATTTAATGGCAACACAGCATAAATAAACTATCTATCTATCTATCTATCTATCTATCTATCTATCTATCTATCTATCTATCTATCTATCTATCTATCTATCTATCTATCTATCTATCTATTATATAGTGCCTTATCTATCTATCTATCTATCTATCTATCTATCTATCTATCTATCTATCTATCTATCTATCTATCTATCTATCTATCTATCTATCTAGTTCTACCTACTATACCAAATTCTATCTATCTATCTATCTATCTATCTATCTATCTATCTATCTATCTATCTATCTATCTATCTATCTATCTATCTATCTATCTATCTATCTATCTATCTATCTATTCAATCCTGCCTACTATACCAAATTCTATCTATCTATCTATCTATCTATCTATCTATCTATCTATCTATCTAGTCCTGCTTACTATACCAAATTCTTTCTATCTATCTATCTATCTATCTATCTATCTATCTATCTATCTATCTATCTATCTATCTATCTATCTATCTATCTATCTATCTATCTATCTATCTATCTATCTATCTATCTATCTATCTATCTAGTCCTGCGTACTATACCAAATTCTATCTATCTATCTATCTATCTATCTATCTATCTATCTATCTATCTATCTATCTATCTATCTATCTATCTATCTATCTATCTATCTATCTATCTATCTAGTTCTACGTACTATACCAAATTCTTTCTATCTATCTATCTATCTATCTATCTATCTATCTATCTATCTATCTATCTATCTATCTATCTATCTATCTATCTATCTATCTATCTATCTATCTATCTATCTATCTATCTATCTATCTATCTATCTATCTATCTATCTAGTTCTACCTACTATACCAAATTCTATCTATCTATCTATCTATCTATCTATCTATCTATCTATCTATCTATCTATCTATCTATCTATCTATCTATCTATCTATCTATCTATTCAATCCTGCCTACTATACCAAATTCTATCTATCTATCTATCTATCTATCTATCTATCTATCTATCTATCTATCTATCTATCTATCTATCTATCTATCTATCTATCTATCTATCTATCTATCTATCTATCTATCTATCTAGTCCTGCTTACTATACCAAATTCTATCTATCTATCTATCTATCTATCTATCTATCTATCTATCTATCTATCTATCTATCTATCTATCTATCTATCTATCTATCTATCTATCTATCTATCTATCTATCTATCTAGTCCTGCTTACTATACCAAATTCTATCTATCTATCTATCTATCTATCTATCTATCTATCTATCTATCTATCTATCTATCTATCTATCTATCTATCTATCTATCTATCTATCTATCTATCTATCTATCTATCTATCTAGTCCTGCCTACTACACCAAATTCTATCTATCTATGCAAACTTTGCCATCAGCGCATCAGCTACATGAAAGTGATCAACACCACGATCAGCTGATGCTGGTACCTCAAGTCCATTCTTGATTAATTGCATCAAAATCGAAGTCTAACAAGTCAGAGTTCAATTCAGTGATAACATGCTAAATGTCACCCACGCAGTACTTTGCTTTGCACATTCACTTTGACCTCTTGCCAGAGATCGATGCAGTTTTTGCTGTTGTTTGCTCTTTGTTATTTAGGCGAGTGCAGGGAATCTCAAGTTAAACCAACTAAGCTGACATTCCTTCTAGCAAAGATAGTCGAACTAAAACATAACGGTAGGTTTGGTCACTGTTTACAGCTGATTGCCACCCTCAACCCCTTCTGTTGGCAAAAATCGAAATCCGCCCTGAAAGAGCTAACACAAACAACTGGATGTGCATTTCACCGGATATTACCTTGCATGCAATGCAAATACTTTCAAATTGCCAACCAAATGTGAAGGCGCTGCATGGAAGATCTGAACCCGTCGTGTGGCTCTGCTGAAACTCAACAAGAGACCCTTGCAAGACTATCTATCATAGGTTGTGTTTGTTCTCGGGAGAAAAATCTGGAAAAGCATGAGACCAAAGAAGATGTCTCCAATTTGATCTCGTTGTTATCTCGGAGAACTGTTTTATTTGATTTTTCAGTCCTCATTAAAACAAGTCTCGCACGTGATACACCTCCAACTTTAGAGTGGAGACTTAGTGACATCGAAAAGCAATATGATCAGACTGCCTCGTGCACGATACTGACGTGCTCAGCAAGGAGTATGTGTGAAATGTAAAAGTGAAACGGCGCACAGAGACCCGCGAGCGTGAAGAGATCCAGAAAAATTGTACTCGCAGTGCGCTAAATCCGACTCCACAGGTCATCCAATTTCTTCATAACGTCCCACTAAAACAACGTTAACACATAATAACACCGGCATGCGGACTTCATGACAGCGCTGTGATTGCGCTAACGGGAGGCATTCACCCGAGACCCATAGCCATGGTGACGTTCAAGGATGAGTTTGGTATTTTTCAAGTCAATTATTTCTTCCCATTTACAGTATGTAAGAGTTTGCCACATGAAAGTGTGCTCTAAATCAACCATATTTTATATTTAAAAAAAAAAAATACTAATTACCTTCTTCTTGCATTTTATAATGGAGCTTATGGGTAGGGGAATCCCATAATAAACAATAGCCTTTACACTTCCAGAACACATCAGTTTTTCCAAGCCATAAATTGTTATTGAGTATTGTTCTGCAGTCTAAGATGTCACGTGTTTTGCAAAGCAGCATGTCCATGTTGTTTGAAGTGGGAGATAATAGCCGTAGTGAGATTCACCCGTTTTAAATGGAGACCAGCCGTGCGCTTCACGTAACCAACTACCCCCTTTGTCTTCCTCTGCAGCACTTTCCGTTCTTGACGTTATTGAGTGTGGATCCTCAGGTGTGAATTGCTGTAGACGGATAAGACAATAATCACTGAAAAAACTTTTTAGGCTACCATGGGGGATTCCCAACATTTTAAACCCCTCCTAAAAACTTAGCCGGCAGTTTTTTTTAGTGCTTAGTTAACCCTAAAATGTGGTCGGGTTAATTTTGAGAGCTTTTTGAAGTAATTCTTTCACTTTCATTTTAACAGCTAAACAGGGGCCTCCAATGTGATGCAGTTGAGGTGTCTAATGGCCTCCAGGCCAGGGCTGCCCATGTGAGAAGGGAATCTTAGAAGAGAAGAGAGGAGCAGTCACTCAGGGCAGAGAAGAGTTTCCCACAGATCATGGCCTCCGCCAACAGCGAGCACGTGGATGACAGACCGGCACGCATTAAGCAAGAGGATTCTGAGTCGGGTGAATTCGCACGTCTGTGTGTGAAGTCTGAGGATTGGGAAGAAAGCATTTCAGTCTTTAAGGAAGAGGAGTTTGAGAGGGAAATTGTTCTGCCACACCATGAAAGTGGGAATATTTTCAAGCAAGAGGTTTGTGAAGACTCTCATTCCAGTGCTCTGCCCAGGCTCAGTAATCCAGGACCACCGACTACCAGGCAGAATGCTGTGGAACTGAAAGCTGAGTCATCGGAGTCTGAGGAGAACATTGCCGAGGGAAACGGGAGAGAAGCGGAAGAGCAGCCGCCATCTTGGCGTGTTGGCACAGGTAAGTAACGTGATTCAACAGAAAAGCGAATCTTACACTTACACAGATTATAATGGTGGTGGTGCCGCCGTGAGAAAAAGAAAGCAGGGTACACGTTTGATTGAAGTTGAGTCGAGACCTGGAGCACGCAGACTAACCAGAGGTGACCAAAGTTGACAAAAAAATTCAGTGATTTGGGGACAAACAAAAACAAAAAAAAATAAATAAAAGCATCCAGCACATGTCATTCACTCTATGATGCTATGATTTTAGCAATTGAGGAAGAGAAAACATTAATAACTGTAATGATTATAAGTATCCATCCATTATCCCACCCGCTATATCCTAATTACAGGGTCACGGGGGTCTGCTGGTGCCAACAAAGGGCGCAAGGCAGGAAACAAACCCCGGACAGGGCGTCAGCCCACCGCAGATTATTATAAGTATTTAACTCACAAATACCAAGGACTGTATTTTGTGTTAATCACGCTGCAGAGAGCTATATGATTTTTTTACTTCTATAAGATTTGATCTTCATTTGGGTAGAAAAGGAATTAAGTTTATGCACAGAATATGAGACTGGCTTGCATTCTTTTCTGAGAAAATGCTGACCTCTTGATACTAACAGAACACCCTGTGATATTATAAATCAATCTGATAGTTTCTGAATCCTTGCTTAAAACTATAAGAAACATGTCCCTTATGGATTAATAAATATTGATTTATTAATCTAACCAGACAACATCTAATGAAGATATGAAAGCTATAAGAATGTAATTTCTTTGTAACTAATGTACTGAACTATAAGAAGCTGCTTTAAACTGGTCTTATGTGTGGGTATACTGAGAAGGGAATTCGGGTGCCCAATAACTCTTTATTTTGGTACACTCCTGTATGTAATAAATCAGGATGTAACCGTAACTTACAGCAATCTAGGTATGACCTCAAAATGAACTGCTGTGTGTTTTTCTCTTTGGCTAATGAATAAGCTAGGTAACATACAGTGCATCCGGAAAGTATTCCCAGCGCATCACTTTATCCACATTTTCTTATGTTACAGCCTTATTCCAAAATGGATTAAATTCATTTTTTTCCTCAGAATTCTACACACAACACCCCATAATGACAACGTGAAAAAAGTTTACTTGAGGTTTTTTGCAAATTTCTTAAAAATAAAAACATTGAGAGAAAGCAGGAAGGCGATTTAATCTGAAAAGTGGGCTAAACCCGTTTTATCCTGAGCAGGGTCACGGGAAACCTGGCATCGGGGTCAAGGCTGGAAGGAACAGTCCCCGGAGCACCCAGTATTACACACAGAGGCCCGATTTCAGGCTGTGCTCTCATTTGGTGTGGGAGTCTCTGTCTTTCCATCTCATTAGAGCAGTCGGGACAAGAACGGGCCATTCAGCCCAGCAAAGGTTGCCAGTCCTATCCACGTAATTCTTCTAAAATAACATCAAGTCGAGTTTTGAAAGTCCCTAAAGTCTTACTGTCCACCACACTACTTAGTTGCTTATTCCAAGTGTCTATGGTTCTTTGTGTAAAGAAAAACTTCCTAATGTTTGTGCGAAATTTCCCCTTCACAAGTTTCCAACTTGTGATGAACTCATTTTAAAGTCACCGTCTCGATCCACTGGACTAGTTCCCTTCATCATTTTAAACACTTCAGTCAGGTCACCTCTTAATCTTCTTTTGCTTAAACTGTAAAGGCTCAGCTCCTTCTGTCATTCCTCTTTGTTCATCCCCTGTAGCCCTGAATCAGCCTAGTTGCGCTTCTCTGGACCTTTCCTGGAGCTGCCGTGTCCTTTGGACACCCAAACTGCACCCAGGACTCCAGATGAGGCCTCACCAGTGTGTTATAAAGCTTGAGCAGAACCTCCTGGGACTTGTACTCCACACATCAAGGCGCTATATAACCTGACATTCTGTTAGCCTTCTTAATGGCCTCTGAACACTGTCTGGAAGTCGATAGTGTTGAGTCTACAATAACTCCTAAATCCTTCTCATAAGGTGGACTCTCGATTTTCTGACCACCCATTGTGTATTCAAACCTCACATTTTTCCTTCCTATGTGTAATTCTTTACATTTACTGACATTACATTTCAGCTGTCACAAATCTGCCCAATCCTGTCTGCTATCCAAGTTCTTTTGTAATGATATAACAAATTCCAAATTATCTGCTAATCCACCTCTCTTGGTATCTGCTGTAAACTTCACCAGCTTGTTACTTATATTCCTAGCTAAATCATTTATATTTATTAAAAATATCAGCGGTCCCAGCACTGCCCCCTGCTGGTCACCACTCTTAATGTCACCTATTTCTGATGAGGTTCCTCACACCGTCACCCTGTGCTTCCTGTGTCTGAGCCAATTCTGCCCCCATCTACACACCACACCCCGGACTGCCACTTCTTTAAGTCTGATGCCCACCCACTCATGTGGAACCTTATCAAATGCTTTCTGAAAGTCCAGATCAATAATCTCATCTGCTCCACTCTGTTCATATCCTTTTTGTTGCCTCCTCATAGAATTCCAGCATGTTAGTTAAACACGACCTCCCTCATCTGAACCCACGCTGACTGTTCAGTAAACTCCTGCTCTTGCCAGGTGTTGCTCAATCTTATCCTTAATAGTTCCTTCCATTAATTTTTCTGTGATGCATGTTAAACTTACTGGCCTATAGTTGCTTGGGTCTGCCCAGTCAAACCTTTTATATAAAAATGTATTTTTATATAAAACATAATATACATTTATATATGTATTTTCTATATATGCTGTTGTGTGTTGGCAACAGTTACGTAAATCTTAGCCCAGTATCCTCACTTATGTTTTTCTCTTCCTTTTATCATTTTTATTATTATTATTATTAGTAGTAGTAGTAGTATTAGTCCTCAAAATATTTCAGAGATAGCCCCATTGCTACTGCCTATTTTTCATATTATTATTATTATTATTATTATTATTATAATTATTATTATCATCTTTTTTGTGAAACCTTAGCGTTAGTATCAGAACACTACTAAACGTCATCATGAGTCCAAGGAAATCACAATACACATTTATGAGTGTCATTTTGTGCCCGCGGGTGCCATAAACTGTGACCTCATTTATTCTCAAATGTGAAGTCCTACTCCTGGCCGATAGACAAAATAGGATGCTTCAAAATTAATTAAGAATAAGAGTCTTACACTTAGGAAGGAAAACTCTTATCCTAGTCAGACTTTTAGTGCAGTTCCCAGGAGTAATTCTGAGATGCTTCATCAATGAAGGCCCAGAAATTGAATGCCAGTTTGCAACGGCAACACCAACAAGTTTACTACCCGTCTCTTTAAAGTAGTGAATTTATTTTAATACATTATTGTTCTGTTTGTGTTATTGCAGGTTCACAGGATGATGGCAGCTTCTCCCCGTCTTCATTTGCTCAGCCCTCTCTTCAGTACGGACTGCAGCACAAACATGACAATGAGAAGATGAAGAAATCAACAAGTAAATCAGACAATTTGACCCCAGACTCTTTGCAGTATTGTTCTCCTTCTGTTGTCAAACAAAGAAGGACTGAAGCAGTCGACCCTGATCAGCACATGCATAAGCACATCATCCACTCTGAAAAGAAACACTATTGTTGTTCTGAATGTGGCAAACATTTCTCACGACGAAGCCATCTTCAGCGCCACAAGAAAATCCACACTGGAGAGAAACCTTATTGCTGTTCTGAATGTGGGAAGCGATTCTCTGAAAGTAGCAATCTTCAACAGCACAAACGGATTCATACAGGTGAGAGGCCGTATTGCTGTTCTGAATGTGGCAAACGATTCACTGACAGTAGCACCCTTCGACAGCACACACAGATTCATACTGGAGAAAAGCCATTTGGTTGTACTGAATGTGGTAAACAATTCTCACATGTGAGCTATCTTCATAGGCACACGAGAATTCACGTTGGAGAGAAACCCCATTGCTGTCCAGAATGTGGCAAACGATTCTCACGACTGAGCCATCTTCAGAGGCACACAAGATTCCACAATGGAGAGAAGCCATATTGCTGTACTGAATGTGGGAAACGATTCTCTGACAGCAGCAATCTCCAACAGCATACCCGAATTCATACCGGAGAGAAACCTTATTGCTGTTCTGAATGTGGGAAACGGTTCTCTGACAGTAGCACACTTCGACAGCACACACGCATTCATACAGGAGAGAAGCCATTTGGGTGTTCTGAATGTGGTAAGCAATTCTCACAATTAAGTCATCTTCAGATCCACACAAGAATCCACACTGGGGAGAAGCCCCATTGCTGTCCAGAATGTGGAAAGCGATTCACACAAGTAAGCAATTTTCAAAGCCACAAAAAGATCCACACTGAAGAAAACCCTTATTGTAGTTCTGAATGTGGCAAAGAATTTCTCAAAAGTAACTGTCTTCAAAAACACCTAATAATTCACAATGGAGAGAAAGTGTGAAAGAGCCTGTTGTGATGGGATCAAAAGGGACTAATAAATGGAAACGTTCAGGGCCATTTTAGCAACCCACTAATTGATAAATAACTCTGTGTGAATAACAGAAAGAATCATTAATAGTAACAATACAGGTGCTGCACCAGGCCTTCACTGCAAACTTATCAGAACAGAGATACAAATCCATATAACTGAACTGCCTTGACTAAAGAGTGAGGATCACTCCTGCTTTGATAGAAAACACGCCAAGAAATTTTAGAGAAATTAACCTCATTGCTGGCACGATTGTGGTAAATGAGTCTCACCAATAAGCTACCTTCAAAACCAAAAAAGAATCCACACTGGAAAAAAATCCTTCAAAGAGAAAGGATTGAGAGGGAAGGATAAGGTAATGGAGGAGGAAGTGAAGATGTAACTCTCCAACCTACTGTGCTCAAGTCTTGAGGCGTATCTTCACATAGTGGCCTTCCCAGCACAAGATCTACTCCGAAAAGCCAAAACCACTCTTATAATTTGAAAAGGACCCCAAAGGATTAAAAAACTGCCCACCTGCTGCCTCTGCACTAGCATAGGTGGGGGTGGTAGCGATAGTGCAGAAAAGCTTCAGAAGGAGAAAAAAAAGCCACCCCCTACCTAATGTGGTGTCAGTCCTGATGGACAATGTTTGTAGCCCCACCACAGTGGAGAACTTGAGCAAGCAATTAAGAGGAGGACACAGTCTAGAGATCGTGTACTGCTAATTTTATGCAAAAAAATAAATCAAGATTTCCCTGCTAATGGATCTGCCATGAGGGCTACCACAAAACTGGAATCTTGGAAAATAATATCGGCTTCCAGAGTAGATAAGGTAATTGATGAAAACTTAATGATTGCTGAAAGAAAGAAAGCTAGGAGCAATTACAATACTTAGAAAGAGCAGGAAGAGAAGGCATAATGTGGGGGAAAACGGTCAAAACCCCAGGGGCATCAGAATGAAACGAGCCAAGACCCGTGACAAAGAGAAGAGGAGGGACCTCATGTGGTGTGGCATACATGCAAACATAAAAGCACCACGCTTATTAAAAAAGTAAAAACATACATATAAAAAAAAAATTAGAAATAAACACCCAAATATGAATGAACACACTTGAAAACAGCTCATTACTCAGAAATGGAATGTACTTAAAAGTAAGCGATTCCCAAATAAAGATACGTGAATAGATTAGATTATGCTTTGTTTGTTTCCAAGGGGAACAGAAGCTCAGCTAAAAAAATCATAAATATGATTAAAAGAAACAACTAACCCCGTCCCCCAAGTACTTCCCCTGCCCCCCCCCCCCCAAATACATGCATCACTACAGAGAGTTTGGAAAGGATTAAGGTACAGCAGACTGAAAGTGACAATGAGAGTCTGTGCAGCACAGCAACTGCCCAAGTATCTCCAAATATCCAGGAGACGCAACCTTGACAAATTTTTAAAAAAACAATTTAAGACCATTGAAGATCATACCCTGAAATAAACAGAAAAGACACCATCAATAGAGGACAAGGAAATGATGGAAGAGCTGCTGGACCTCTCTGACATGGACAAACACTCAGAAATCTGAAGAAGAGAGAGGTCACCTCTTGGGTGAGGGTTGAAATGAATTTAGTCTTGGTAAGTTTGACTTGATTGTGTGGAATGCTTTTAATAAAATAAAAAAGAATAATAATCGGGAGTGGTCTCCCCTCGACTTTCTCGTCTACTTAGATATCGGGATGGATATTTGAGAAGTAAACCGTAAGTCAATGATTATATTGTTATGTTGTGTATACTAAAGAGCCATCAACAACAAATCAAATCAAACGAATAATATATTGAACAATTACTATAAAAGTAAAGTTGAACAAATTGGACTCTGCAGCTGCATGAATAAAAGGTAAAGTAATACTTCTGGTTAGCAGAAATAGCTGGAAAGTTGATGGAAATCTGCGTATTGTACCTAACACTTATATTCAAAATTTGGTTGACGAAGTGAAAGTGTACTCAAGTTGTCATGTTGCACACACACACAGACACAATGACATAATTCCAAAAATGTTGTTTTCGGACTCGGAGGTCTAAAAATGTTGAGATTCATCAAAATCTTGACATTCAATTTTAGGAGGTTTCCGACACTTTCCCTGTACTTCGTATGCGAGAGAGTCAGGGGGGTCTAAAACGTTGAGATTCATCAAAAATCTCAACTTCGAATTTTTGGACGATTACAATACTTTCCCTATACGAGAAACTTAAAAAAAGGAAGAGAGAGTTTACCAAAAATATCATCAAAGAACACCATGTGCAGTATTATAGTCAAGGGGAAGAAGGCCATAACTGACAAAACAACAAAGCCACCAGCAGATGATGGACGTAACAACAGTCAACAGGATCCAAAACTGTGCAGTGAAGCTCATCGCCCTTAAACTAACATGGCAGAGGAATATGAGGGTAAGGAAAGAAAACAAACGACAAAACTACATTCGTTAATGGGTGAAATGAAGCATCAGAAGGAATCGAGCAAAGACCCGTGACGAAGAGAAGAGGAGGGACAACAACACCATTTATTTCTAGAGGATATTTTCATACAAATAATGTAGCTAAAAGTGCTTTACATGATGAAGAAAAGAAAATAAAGACAAAGTAAGAATTAAAATAAGACAACACTAATTAACATAGAATAAGAGTAAGGTCCGATGGTCAGGGAGGACAGAAAAAACTGCAGGGGTTCTGAGGCCATGAGACCACCCAGTCCCCTCTGGGCATTCTACCTAACATAAATGAAACAGTCCTCTTTGTATTTAGGGTTCTCATGGAAGGACTTGATGATGATGGTCATGTAGACTTCTGGCTTTTAATGTAGGAACATCATGGTGCTTTGATTAGGTGGTGGTGGCACAGGTCACCACCACAGAAAACCGGGGAAAAAAAAACACGAGAGAGTAGGGGTTAGTACGGATTTTGGAGCCCTCATGTTTTGTGGCATACAAACAAACAATTAAATTAATTTTAATTAAATTAAAAAAGTAGACACATATGTATTAAAAAAATAGAAATAAACGCCAAAATATGAACGAACACACTTTCATTACTCTGAAATGGAATGTACTTAAAAGCAAGCGATTCCCAAATAAAGGTGTGTGAATAGATTAGATTAGATTATACTTTGTTTGTCCCCAAAGGGAAATAAAAATTTTGCAGAAGTTCAGCTAAAATAAATAATATAAATATGATAAAAACAAACAAGTACCCCCCCTCTGCCCCCCCCCCCCCCCCCCCAACATACACACACACACACATCAATAAAGAGAGCTTGGAAAGAATTAAGAAAGGAAGGGATTCAGGTACAGCTGACTGAAACGAAGCAAGGAATAAATGAACACTCTGCCGAGAGAGGTTAATCAAAGCCTATGTTGAAGGGGCAAGATCTCGTAAAGTCCACGACAACTGAAACTATGGTACTGGATATTAACACTCAAGGACTTGAACTTTACATTTGCCAACAACAAAGCCAACAGCAGATGATGGACGTAACAACAGTCAACAGGATCCAAAACTGTGCAGTGAAGCTCATCGCCCTTAAACTAACATGGCAGAGGAATATGAGGGTAAGGAAAGAAAACAAACGACAAAACTACATTCGTTAATGGGTGAAATGAAGCATCAGAAGGAATCGAGCAAAGACCCGTGACAAAGAGAAGAGGAGGGACAACAACACCATTTATTTCTAGAGGATATTTTCATACAAATAATGTAGCTAAAAGTGCTTTACATGATGAAGAAAAGAAAAAAAAGACAAAGTAAGAATTAAAATAAGACAACACTAATTAACATAGAATAAGAGTAAGGTCCGATGGTCAGGGAGGACAGAAAAAACTGCAGGGGTTCTGAGGCCATGAGACCACCCAGTCCCCTCTGGGCATTCTACCTAACATAAATGAAACAGTCCTCTTTGTATTTAGGGTTCTCATGGAAGGACTTGATGATGATGGTCATGTAGACTTCTGGCTTTTAATGTAGGAACATCATGGTGCTTTGATTAGGTGGTGGTGGCACAGGTCACCACCACAGAAAACCGGGGAAAAAAAAACACGAGAGAGTAGGGGTTAGTACGGATTTTGGAGCCCTCATGTTTTGTGGCATACAAACAAACAATTAAATTAATTTTAATTAAATTAAAAAAGTAGACACATATGTATTAAAAAAATAGAAATAAACGCCAAAATATGAACGAACACACTTTCATTACTCTGAAATGGAATGTACTTAAAAGCAAGCGATTCCCAAATAAAGGTGTGTGAATAGATTAGATTAGATTATACTTTGTTTGTCCCCAAAGGGAAATAAAAATTTTGCAGAAGTTCAGCTAAAATAAATAATATAAATATGATAAAAACAAACAAGTACCCCCCCTCTGCCCCCCCCCCCCCCCCAACATACACACACACACACATCAATAAAGAGAGCTTGGAAAGAATTAAGAAAGGAAGGGATTCAGGTACAGCTGACTGAAACGAAGCAAGGAATAAATGAACACTCTGCCGAGAGAGGTTAATCAAAGCCTATGTTGAAGGGGCAAGATCTCGTAAAGTCCACGACAACTGAAACTATGGTACTGGATATTAACACTCAAGGACTTGAACTTTACATTTGCCAACAACAAAGCCAACAGCAGATGATGGACGTAACAACAGTCAACAGGATCCAATACTGTGCAGTGAAGCTCATTGCCCTTAAAATAACATGGCAGAGGAATTTGAGGGTAAGGAAAAAAAAAACAACAAAACTACATTCCTTAATGGATGAAACGAAGCATCAGAAGGAATCAAGCAAAGACCCGTGGCAAAGAGAAGAGGAGGGATCTCATGTGGTGTGGCATACATGCAAACTTAATAGCACCAAGCTTATTTAAAAAGTAGACACATATGTATTAAAAAAAAAAAATAGAAATAAATGCCCAAATATGAACGAACAGACTTGAAAACGGCTCATTACTCTGAAATGGAATGTACTTAAAAGTAAGCGATTCCCAAATAAAGGTGTGTGAATAGATTAGATTAGATTAGATTAGATTATACTTTGTTTGTCCCCAAAGGGAAATTAAAATTTTGCAGAAGTTCAGTTAAAATAAATAATATAATAAATATGATAAAAACAAACAACTACCCCCCTCTAACCCCCCCCCCCCACCCCCCCACCCAAAATACACACACACTCACATCAATAAAGAGAGCTTGGAAGGAATTAAGAAAGGAAGGGATTAAGGTACAGCAGACTGAAATGAAGCAAAGAATAAATGAACACTCTGCCGAGAAAGGTTTCGTTAATCAAAGCCTATGTGGAAGGGGCAAGATCTCGTAAAGTCCATGACAACTGAAACTACGGTACTGGATATTAACACTCGAGGACTTGAACTTTACATTGACCAACAAGACAGTCAAAATCCAGGCAGTAACAAAGATACAAACAAACGCAAAACTAACCAATGCCAAAACAGTTCATCAAAAGTTTAACAGGGTGTTCGACGGAGGCACAGAAGAAGTAACTACACCACCTGAGGAAAACGAGAGAGACTGAAACATTCAAGAGCACAAACAAGAAGCAGACTGGTTTGGGAAAAATCCGGAAAGCCATTGGAAAAACAAGCAAACAAAGGGAATTAGAATGGCTCGAGAGAACTTCCGAGAAGACAGAAAGCGCACTCTGATCTGCTGCCAATAGGAACAACACTCCCTAATTCCAAAAAACGGACCAAACCAGCTAAAACCGGATCGTGTCAAAGAGCCGTCTTTGAATGTGGCGGTACTGGCCGGCTCATGTCTTCTAAGACTCGCCCAGTGGACTCTGCTGTATTCTCCCGCCGATCTCACATGCGTGTGCACACGTGCAACCTGAACAATTTAGATTCATGGAGGGGCCTGAATGCTACAGACCACCTTATTGTTGGCAGGGCAACGAGCTTCGCGATACGTTTGACTCACACTTGAGAGTTTTGAGGTTTTCTCTGTCAAGGAGAGGCAGCACAAGTGAGCACAGTGATGACTAATGAAACATCCAGGACCTTTCTGCTTTTACGTGTTGTTAAAGAAAAAAGGCAGAAAAATTAAAGAAAATGTTGCACCAGGAATGCTTTGAGCACAACATAATCTGATGGCCCGAATGTCACGGTTGGAGATCATTTTGATCCTCGGCTCTCCATTCTGCTCTCTCTCTCTCTGGCTGAGCGCTCAACATTTTTAAAAGCCACCGTGGATGCGTTTTGAACAGGCCTCGATGTCAAATGTACTGTCAGGGTTGAGTCATCTTGTCCTGGGTTGCTTCTCTTGTATGTTATAAAGGTCAGTCAGTCAGTCAGTCATTTTCCAACCCGCCATATCCTAACACAGGGTCACGGGGGTCTGCTGGAGCCAATCCCAGCCAGCACAGGGTGCAAGGCAGGAACAAATCCCAGGCAGGGCGCCAGCCCACCGCAGTGTTATAAAGGTTTGCCTTCTTTTTCCTAACATTTATAAAGTGTTGCTTCAGTGGTTGCCATCTTTGTCCTGTTGCTTTCTTTATGTATGTATGGTGATAATATAAGAACACAGAACATCACGTGTTAGGGAGCCTCCCTGTATACTGGTCGTAGGGTCCACTTCAAAATCCAAGTCAAACTTAATCAAAAACATTCAACGAAATGAAGTTCATTCCTGACTCCTTTATACAGACAGTAAAGCAGGGAGGAAATGCGGAGAAGAGTGGAGCGGACGTTGATCGTGGTGGCCGGAGCTGATGTCAGAAGCGGAGATGTGGAACTGAAGTCATCAGGGGGAAGTCCGGAAGTGTGGCAACTCCACGGAGACGGATGATGAGTCTTTCGTATGGACGGGATGTGATGACCGGTAGGACTACTTTATTTGGTTGTTTTTCTGCAGAATGAAGGAGAGAAAAACACTAGTGCCTCGTTGCAGTCCCCCCCCCTGTCCTTTGTTCTTTCACACCCAATCGAGCCTTTTGACTGTCCCTTAAGCGCACGTGTGTGACAGTATGTATGTATTTATTTATTCATGGACATACTCAACATGTGGTTCTCCTTGTCTTACCCTTAAAGGTCTGTTGGTTATGCAGTAGCCTGCCTTCTCTGTCCCATCACTTGCCGTGTCTCTCTGCTGCCCCCTGCTGCTCTGGCTGGGCTAAATCGCAAATTAACTCCTTCGCTTGTCTTCTTTCTACCTTCAGTTAACGTCGGTGTAGATCCTGACATTTCCTGTCCTCAAGTCTTTTGACTGTTGCAGTAGCACATTTGATGGATGTTTGGTCCAAGCCCACAATGTCTTTTAAACCGGGGGTGTCCAGCTCCAGTCCTGGTGGGCCGCAGGGGCTGCAGGTTTTCATTCTAACCATCTTCTTAGTCAGTGAGCCATTTTGTGCTGCTGATTCCCTTGTTTTGCCTCAGTTTTAATTGACGTGACTCAGACCCCCTTAGTTCAGAGGTCTCCAGCTCCTGTCCTGGTGGGCTGCAGGTTTTAATTCTAACCATCTTCCTAGTCAGTGAGCCATTTTGTGCTGCTGATTCACTTGTTTTGCCTCAGTTTTAATTGACGTGACTCAGACCCCCTTAGTTCAGAGGTCTCCAACTGCGGTGCTGGTGGGCTACAGGTTTTCATTCTAACCATCTTCTTAGTCAGTGAGCCATTTTGTGCTGCTCATTCACTTGTTTTGCCTCAGTTTTAATTGACGTGACTCAGACCCCCTTAGTTCAGAGGTCTCCAACTGCGGTGCTGGTGGGCTACAGGTTTTCATTCTAACCATCTTCTTAATTAGTGAGCTGTTTTGTGCTGCTGATTCCCTTGTTTTGCCTCAATTTTAACTGATGTGACTCCGACCCCCTTAGTTCAGAGGTCTCCAGCTCCTGTCCTGGTGGGCTGCAGGTTTTCATTCTAACCATCTTCTTAGTCAGTGAGCCATTTTGTGCTGCTCATTCCCTTGTTTTGCCTCAGTTTTTATTGACGTGACTCAGACCCCCTTAGTTCAGAGGTCTCCAACTCCGGTGCTGGAGGGCTGCAGGTTTTCATTCTAACCATCTTCTTAGTCAGTGAGCCGTTTTTGCTGCTGCATTCTCGTACCAATGTTTGCAAACTGAAGTGTCTGTGTGCACTTTTCGCGGCATTACATGTGTATTTTTTGAGCATGGCTCACCTTGCAGAGGAACTTCGTCATCGCTTCTTACAGGAAAAGGCGATGGAAAAAGAAAAGATGATGCATCATCAACAAGCATCAGTTCTAAGACCTCAGCTTCCCCCAGGGAAGAAAGTACAGTGTCAGGTGCTCATTCAGTGTAATAGGAACCATAGCACAGAGAGGTGTGTACACTGCAACAAGTACACATGTCGTAAATGTAGGAAGGGCGGACCTTGTGTGTGTGTGGTAACTGTTAATATTTGAATTTGATGATATTATATAGCACGGATCAGAAATCAGCAGTTCTTAGCATTGCACCACGCAAGCTGTCATATCAACCGCCTACTGTAACTTGCTTTCTTTTTTCTTCGGTTATAGTCTTGAATAAAAGTGCATTTGTTTTGTTATACTTGTACACCAACATATGTGCCTGTGTTTGAGCGACACGGGCATGCTCAAAAAATACACACGAAAAGTGCATGCAGACACTTCAGTTCGCAAGCATTGGTACGACAATGCAGTCACAGGTACAATGCAGAGCTATAGCGCGTCTTTATGTGAAAACAGGAGCATCAGAAGGGGTTGTATGGATTGATTCTGAACGCAACTGAGAGAATGAAAAGTGAATTAAAAAAAACAAAAAAACAAAGCTAACCTTTACAAAATATCATAAATTACACCGGCTGTTACAGACTGAAATCAAGTGTATGTTTTTATTCTAAAATTATAAGAATAAGAGCAGCTCACTTCTCAAAACGGGGTCATGCGGGATTGAACTCGTCACCCTCTGATTCCCAGTCAGGAATCGATACCATTACACCACCGCGGCAGTTATAGTAAACATGTGTCAATGTGGCATGGTAACACGGCCTTTTATTTGTGCAGTTTTGTTTTTGAATAAAAGCGCACATGTTCTGTTATATTTGTACCTTTTGTGAAAGTGTTTCTTTAATATATGGACTTCAGGCTTCATACATTACAGTGCATCCAGAAAGTATTCCCAGCACATCACTTTTTCCACATTTTGTTATGTTACAGCCTTATTCCAGAATGGATTAAATTCATTTTTTTCCTCAGAATTCTACACACAACACCCCATAATGACAACGTGAAAAAAGTTTACTTGAGGTTTTTGCAAATTTATTAAAAATAATAAAACTGAGAAAGCACATGTACATAAGTATTCACAGCCTTTGCCGTGAAGCTCCAAATTGAGCTCAGGTGTATCCTGTGTCCCCTGATCATCCTTGAGATGTTTCTGCAGCTTCATTGGAGTCCACCTGTGGTAAATTCAGTTGACTGGACCTGATTTGGAAAGGCACACACCTGTCTATAGAAGGTCCCACAGTTGACAGTTCATGTCAGAGCACAAACCAAGCATGAAGTCAAAGGAATTGTCTGTAGACCTCCGAGACAGGATTGTCTCAAGGCACAAAACTGGGGAAGGTTACAGAAAAATGTCTGCTGCTTTGAAGGTCCCAATGAGCACAGTGGCCTCCATCATCCGTAAGTGGAAGAAGTTCGAAACCACCAGGACTCTTCCTAGAGATGACCGGCCATCTAAACTGAGCGATCGGGGGAGAATAGCCTTAGTCAGGGAGGTGACCAAGAACCCGATGGTCACTCTGTCAGAGCTCCAGGGGTCCTCTGTGGAGAGAGGAGAACCTTCCAGAAGGACAACCATCTCTGCAGTAATCCACCAATCAGGCCTGTATGGTAGAGTGGCCAGACGGAAGCCACTCCTTAGTAAAAGGCACATGGCAGCCCGCCTGGAGTTTGCCAAAAGGCACCTGAAGGACTCTCAGACCATGAGAAAGAAAACTCTCTGGTCTGATGAGACAAAGATTGAACTCTTTGGTGTGAATGCCAGGCATCACGTTTGGAGGAAACCACGCACCACTCATCACCAGGCCAATACCATCCCTACAGTGAAGCATGGTAGTAGCAGCATCATGCTGTGGGGATGGGTGACTAGTCAGGATAAAGGGAAAGATGACTGCAGCAATGTACAGAGACATCCTGGATGAAAACCTGCTCCAGAGCGCTCTTGACCTCAGACTGGGGCGACGGTTCATCTTTCAGCAGGACAATGACCCTAAGCACACAACCAAGATATCAAAGGAGTGGCTTCAGGACAACTCTGTGAATGTCCTTGAGTGGCCCAGCCAGAGCCCAGACTTGAATCCGATTGAACATCTCTGGAGAGATCTTAAAATGGCTGTGCACCGACGCTTCCCATCCAACCTGATGGAGCTTGAGAGGTGCTGCAAAGAGGAATGGGCGAAACTGGCCAAGGATAGGTGTGCCAAGCTTGTGGCATCATATTCAACAAGACTTGAGGCTGGAATTGCTGCCAAAGGGGCATCGACAAAGTATTGAGCAAAGGCTGTGAATACTTATGGACATGGGATTTCTCAGTTTGTTTATTTTTAATAAATTTGCAAAAACCTCAAGTAAACTTTTTTCACGTTGTCATTATGGGGTGTTGTGTGTAGAATTCTGAGGAAAAAAATGAATTTAATCCATTTTGGAATAAGGCTGTAACATAACAAAATGTGGAAAAAGTGATGCGCTGGGAATACTTTCCGGATGCACTGTGTATAGTTTATGCCTACATTTTGTCATTTACTACTAGAATATGAAAAACGTTTCTGTTTTAACAATGTGTTTGCACAGATTACTGTAGAAATGGAACACACATGACATGCGTGTGTTCAAAATAATAATCTATTATTTCCACTCTTAAACTTCTGTTCACTCCCAGATAATCAATCAAAGCATGAGCTGGGAGAAGTTCTTGCACGTTCTAAGTCGGTGAGGGGATGGAATAGCCGGCTGCTGGCAGCTTGTCTTTATCAGTACATTTAGATGACAAAAGACGCTGAGGGAGAGGTGCGAATGGATTTAAGAAGTGATTTAAGGTGGGCCAGATCTACACTGGTAATTCTAGTGTTATGCTGAAATAATGTTCCTGGATCAACTTTATCACTGCCTTTGAGGATTTTGAATACTTAGATGAGGTCTTCATGAAGTCTCTTCTGCTTGAGACTAAACAGGTTTAATTCTCTTGAGTGTGTCACAGTCAGACATGCCCTTCATTCCCAGGATGCACCTGATTGTTCTCTTCTGCACAGCTTCAAGTGCTGCTTGAATGGGCAGAAACACAGAAAGACAAGGGTTATGGGGGCAGGAATCTGTAAAAAGGGGAGTTGAGCGGGGATCAGGGCTGGGGACGCTGCTCCTTTTAATATTCATGGGTGATGTGGATAAGAATATACAGTAAATACAATGCAATACAATTTATTTTTGTGTAGCCCAAAATCACACAACAAGTGCCACAATGGACTTTAACAGCCCTGCCTCTTGTCAGCCCCCCAGCCTTGACTCTCTAAAAAGACAAGAAAACCCTTGTAGGGAAAAAATGGAAGAAAGCTTAGGAAAGGCAGTTCAAAGAGATACCTCTTTCCAGGTAGGTTGGGTGTGCAGTGGGTGTCAAAAAGAAGGGGTCAATACAATACAATACACAGAACAGAACAAATCCTCAATACAGTATAAAAATAAAAATATTACAAGTACAGAGCAGAATTTAACAGTAGATTTCACATAATATGATTTGGATTTATTCAGAGTCCTGGAGACCTCAGCTCTCAAGCTGCCTCCCCTATTGGCCAATCCGATGAAAGGTCCCCTCTGTACCTGATGATTCCTGTGATCCTCCATCAGGGATGACTTTACCTTAGGCAGGCAAAACAGCTTGGCAGGTGGGCCGTGGGCACCAAGTGCCACATTTGAGTACTGAGAAGAGAAACAGA
This sequence comes from Erpetoichthys calabaricus, assembly GCF_900747795.2. NCBI lineage: Eukaryota > Metazoa > Chordata > Cladistia > Polypteriformes > Polypteridae > Erpetoichthys > Erpetoichthys calabaricus. The sequence goes on along the minus strand of NC_041398.2, from coordinate 15,910,374 downwards.
ATGGTGAGGGTTGGTAACAAATTCTAACTATAAAGTTACTTATGTTTTAGTGCTAATGACTAACAACAGAGATGCAGTCTGTACAGTTAACCCCTTAACCGCCCTCTGCCGGATATATCCGGCACCGTTGTTTTATTGCTAACGCCATACTGCCGGAATTATCCGGCACATTTGCCTGTGGTTATATGAATGCCTGGCAAGTAGTATAACTGACGGTTTGGCGTGGGTATTATTACTACGTTGTATTTCGACAAGTCTGTGGTTGTTTTGGCCGGTCATGTGACGTGATTCACATGTAACAGCTGTGAATATGGCGAAACGTAAACTGACTTCAAGTGAGGCTTTGCAGGCGATTTTGGACAGTTCTGATCATGATTGTAGCAGTTCTGAAGAAGATTTTAGCGACAATGATGAGCAGCAACGTGCGCTGCATGATACTGTGAATGAAGACGCATCGGATGATGGCGCTGAGTGGGTGTATCCCCAGCATCTCAACTGGACTGCTGCCCGTGGTGAACTACCTTTTCTGCATTCGTTTGAGGCAACGTGTGGCTTTACTGTTGATGTAAACAATTACACTGCTGAGCAGTTTTATGAGCTGTTTGTGTCACCTGATTTGATCAGACATTTTGTTCATCAGACAAATCTGTATGCAGCACAGTTTATTGAGAAAAATCCCAATTTACCTCCACATTCCCGTGCTCGTGCTTGGTTTGACACTGATGAAAACGAAATGAAAAAATTCATTGGGATTTTGATGTTGATGGGAATAATCAGAAAACCAGATATTGAGATGTACTGGTCTACAGATCCTATGTATGCAACACCTATTTTTGCAGCTGTCATGACACGTAACCGATTCTCTTTGCTGCTGAAATTCTTTCATTTGAATGACAACAGAAATGAGCCAGATAAGAAAGATCCAAACCGCGACCGCTTGTTCAAGTTACGTCCTTTGATTGATCATTTATTTGAAGCATTTCAGTTGCCCTACATGCCAGGACCGTCAGTTGCAGTTGATGAAAGTTTATTGTCGTGGAAGGGCCGCTTACAGTTTCGACAGTATCTACCATTGAAAAGGGCACGGTTTGGTATCAAGATGTTTTGCTTAGCTGAGAATTCAGGTTACATTTATAGATTTCGTGTATACACTGGCAAAGAGGATCCTATGAGTAGTATTTCAGCAGTGTTGCCAGATGAATGTAAGGACTTTGGACTTTCAGAAAAACGCTGTCATGTCTGTTCAAAGAAGGGTCAGCGTAGAGACGTCAAGACCTTCTGCTCAAAGTGTCCCAGCAATCCAGGACTTTGTGCAGTTCCCTGCTTTGGCCTGTGGCACAGCAAACTCAAATACTGGGAATGAAACTATGATTGACTGAACTACTTTTGACTTTTGAATTACTTTTGACTGTTCCGTTTTTGTAGTTGACAATAAATCCAGAAGCCTGAGAAAAGGTACATTTTGTGCTTTATTATGTGTTTGCCCATTTCTAGAACTTGCACAACATTTAGTGGTCAATACTGCTTGAATAAATGTAAAAAATGTAAAAAAAATGTAAAAAAGTAAAAAAACGAAAATTGTTCAGATTTCGCCTGGCGTGGGGAATATTTAGGGAGTTGGCGGTTAAAGGGTTAATCAGCAGCTCTAGTCAGGGTGTGCTAAACTAAAGTTGTGAGTCTTCAGTCGGGATTTAAAAGCTGAGACCGAAGGGACATCTCTTATAGTAGCAGGCAGACCATTCCACAGTTTAGGGGGGTCCTGTAACTCAAAGCTCGACCTCCCACTGTTATTTTATTAATCCTCGGAATCACAAGCAGACTGGCATCTTGAGATCTTAATGTGTGCTCTGGTTTGTAAGTTATGATAAGTTCAGATGAGTAAACTGAACCTCAGCTATTTAATGATTTATATGTTAAAAGGAGGATTTTGAAATCTGCCCTAAACTTAACCGGGAGCCAGTGTGAGGATTTAAGGACTGGAGTTAAGTGTTCATACTTTCTTGTTCTTGTAATAATTCTTGCAGCAGCATTTTGGATTAACTGGCGGCTGTATAAAGAACAGTTTGAACATCCAGTGAACACCGCATTGCAGTAGAGGATTAGAGCAACTAGAAATAAATGCAGGAATAAATTTATCAGAATCCTACTTATTTAGAAAGCGCCTTAATTTCCCAACATTTTTAAGATGGAAGAAACCTGATTTGTACAACTTTGTAATATGAGCTTTAAATGACATGCTAGAGTCAAATAACAAGAATGATAATGACATCAAACTCAATGCAAGGGCAGATAATGGAGAATCAGCCAAATCATAACAGATGGACTTGTAGGAAGGAAAAGTCTGATAGATAGATAGATAGATAGATAGATAGATAGATAGATAGATAGATAGATAGATAGATAGATAGATAGATAGATAGATAGATAGATAGATAGATATACTGTTGATGAAGGGCACTATATGATAGATAGATAGATAGATAGATAGATAGATAGATAGATAGATAGATAGATAAATAAACATCTTTCTCCTAGGAAGCTTCATTTTACCAGCATACTGGCATTGCTTCTGTATTAGCGGCTAAACGACTTTGTCTTTCTTCGGAGGTGGAGCCTTTACCCCAACTCCACCTCTCACTTCAAGGCCGGACAGACGCTCACACTTCCATGCATTGATGTTTATATATAAGAAAAGAGTCGCTTATTCACTATTCAGTTGGCAGCCTGCACATTGATTACTGGGGGGTATTTTTCGTACGTCGCTCGAGATCAGGTGCCTCATCTTGGATGAGTTAATGCCGGTGACACTCATCCAGATAGGTCGGTTTTTCAAACACAGCCGTGTGTTAGATTAGTCGAGCTGGATCTAATCATACGAGATGAATGCGCGCGCCCGCGTTGAGTGAAAAGCCCATATATATTGAGTCTAGAAAACATGATCAACAAGTCTTTGATAGGCTGTAACAAAATGACGAAAGAACAGGCGCATTTTGTTTCCACACACACGGCGCAAGACCTTTCATTCGAAGGACATGAAGAATTTCAAGATTTATTAAGCACAAGGGGTAACACTGCAAAAGCAGCCCAAACCAGAAAAGACAGCTGGCAAAAAGTGGCCGACAAATTAAACGCTAAGCAGTGTGCATTGTACTTACTGAAAGCAGCGTTTCATTCCCTATGTGTCAGATTAATTATTATTTAATATGTCATAATTCCAGATCAAACGTGAGCACAAGGAGAACAGGAGAACAGGTTAAAGTGAAGTACAAGAATATACTTCAAACTGGTAAATATTGGTATATAACTATTTAAAGAATTGTTGACATAAAGAATCATATATAATGTAAAGAACATTAATTTTAAAGATAATAAGAAGGCAGACAAGCAAAAAACAGGTGGAGGTCCACGCGGTCCAGACCTAACCCCTGCAGAAGAGTTGGCTCTCCAGCAAAATGCCCATCGCCCTGTTTCTGAGGGCATTCCAGGGGGAAGCTCCTCCTCAGAACCAGTGGCAGGATGCAGTGGTCACTTCATTTCAGGTAAAGGATGGTCATTGCATATATTTGTCCTCCATGTGTGCCATAGGTATGTTCCATATAGCCCTCTTCTTTTGTTGGGTCAGTTGCAGGGAATGTCATATCCCTTGAACCTGTGTCTGACCAACGAGATATTGATGAAGGTCAAATATCTGATGAAGACACTGTGTCTGATTATTCATCAGGAGGAGAGGTACATTTTCCAAATAATGTTTGATCAAACTCCACTCTGATCAGTCCCATGTGCCCAATCACATTTGGAAATCCTGGTAATGAGAATGTTAGGCTGATTGTGAGATTCTTCACAGAACTGTGGGTGTTTTAGCCTGTGTATTACCTACCTGCAATGGCATGAAACGCCTCTTTTATTGTCTGCACACGCAGGTGTCCAGGAAACACAATGACAACCCAAAGGAAATATTTCAGAGCCAAACAGACTTTACGAATTGCCTGGCAAACTGCACTTTTCGATAGATGTTCCGCATCGCCTACAGTATATAAAAAAGTGCCGCTTGCAAGAAACCTCAAAGCAATGCCTACTGTCTGTGTGGTTGTGAGAGCCCGACTTCGCCGAGTTTGACTTCGAATATAAGGTGCTAATAAATCTTTGAGGTACAATATTCCCCCTCGCCTAAAGCGGTATCTTTCGTACAGAATTTCCTCCGGGAGCAATAAAGGATCTTGCCGATCGCGCAAACCCCTCTCTATGTGAAATTCTCGTCTTATAATTTGCGCACCGATTTGAATTGGTTGCTCATTCATGGACAGTGAAGCCCTGACTGGATGACTTCCACGCACCGTCACGGATTACGTGTGTGAGCTAATCCTTGTTTATATCGAGCAGGTCTGAGGATTTCGATGTGTTGCTATGACAACACTTCCAGCAAGAGTTTCGAAAAACCAACAGATCCAGGATCAGGCCAAATCGTCAACAATTACATCCGGCTAAACGAGTAATCCACGTACAAAAAATACCCCCCCCCCCGGTGATGTCTCTTATCTCATCAGCATTCTTTACACACACATAGACAGGTAAGGCGCATATTTGGCTGATAAAGAACGGAGAGAGAGAGCGGAGAGAGCGCATTTGCTCCTCACCCTCCACGTGTTTTAAACTCGCCGCTGCAATTCCACAATTCAAACTCATTCAATACAAAAGAAAGTATAGAGTGGTGTACAAAAAAACGGACTGCAATTTTGACCATAATTGAAATATTTAGTTGTTTTTAAAAGCTTTTAATTCTGATGCTTTAATCAATTTTCATACAGACTGTTCAACAAAAGGATAACAAGAAAAAAAAATTATTTAAGGTCAAAATTTAGTTTTTAAATAGAGGATTGTTTTATTTTATTTTTTTCTTAGTCTGAGTTGTCCCATAGTTTGCAGCAAACCATTTAGCTCCGGCGTTGATCGTCCGTTATTTATCACTTGCTGTTTTGCCTGAAAGTTCACTTTTGAGACATTTTTAAGCTCAGATATATAATCTTCCATTGTGGCAGTCAGTTGGAGCATAAAATAAAGATTAACGGCCCGCAGCTGTGCACTTGACTTTCTCGTGTCGCCTCTGCATGTAGAATAACAGCACCCATTGGGCTCACATGCGCCCCCTTCAGGACGGCACGGTACTGTCTGCCACGCCTTGTGCCTTTTCACTGCCGTTTTCTGTCCGATCAGCAACACTAAATCTGTCACACACATTCATTAAAAATATTAGCCAGACAGTGGAAGGTCAGGGTGTACAATAAACGTGTCTGCAAACCTTATGTTGGTGACACATAGAGAGACAGCGACAGGCAGGTGCATCAACCCTGTGTGTGTGGAAAGCGCAGTCCGAGAGGAGGGGAGACTCGTCGCTGCTGCACCCAGCGTTTCTCCCCTACAGGGACGTTCTTACGCATCCGCGTAGGGCCCCGACTTACAATTTTTTTTTTTTTTTTTGGTCAGGCTGTGGCCCCCTGTCATGCCCCTGGCACTGCAGCAGTCTGTGCCAGTCCCAGGAAATTCAGTTCAGTGCATCTCTTAGTCTTATTAACGATGGTAATTTATTATCCAAATTGCAATCTTCACCTGAATCCCTAATAATATTGTCACGCCATTGTAACGTTGCCAAATGCACTATAGCAAACGTTAATTTTAGGGATTCATTTCGGATTCATTCAGAGAAATCCCCATAAAATCATGAACTATCCCTATATTACTGACCTTTACCAGATCAAAATCAATATTTTACCACTTTGCATACACACAAGCGTACATGTAGGCCTACTGGTCATCTAAGGCCTTTTCCGGATATTTTATTAGAACACCTTCCTGAGCTCAAGGGGGGATCCCCCCCCCCCAATTCGGGGCTTGAAATCCAGGGCCTGCACATTTCTGAACTGCATAGTGCCCCCCAAACTGCTAAGAACGACCCTGACCCCTGTATTTGAATAGGAAATGTGTCAATTCAGCAATTTTGACAATAAAAATGATCAAAATTATTGGAATCATACACAAAACAAATTTATAGCACAGACCAGTGGACACCAAGGTTATTATAGTTAATGAATTAACTATTATTAAAAAAACATTTTCGTAAACTGAAATAAAATAATTAAAACTGAAATGAAAAACTACAACTAAATGAAACTATTAAAGTAGCTGGAAAGACTAACTGAAATAAAGTAATAATTTTCTAAAAAAAATTTTAGTTTTCGTTTTTGAATGAATATTCTTGCCGTTAGTCTTTAACCCTTGTAAGTTTTAACTCTAAAACATAAAGTCCTGCTAACACCTTTGCCTCAGGACTCATCAGGGAGTTTGGGCGACAGAACAGTCAGATGGTGCTTTGCCTTGCTTTAATATTAGGGTGATCCATGCTGAATTAATTAAAAGTGTCTAAATTGGTGGAAAATAAATATCAGAGTTCAACATCTGCACGTATGACGTTGGCTAGCTGATTCCAGAAAGCAGAAATGACCTCTGGAGGCAACCCAACAGACCCCCAGGGATAGTTCGGGACTCCCTAAGCTCTGATGACATAACTGGGGAATCCAGCGCAGTTACATCATCAGCTGAAAGCATTGGAAGTGACAACTTATCCAAAAAGAGTTTACATTAAATAATTCAGAATAAAACATCACAAAATCATTATTTATGTTCAATGGGTTGCTATTTAAGGTTCCGGATTTATTATTAAATAGAAATAGTTATACAAGCATCAGATTTCCGTAATCTCAATGCCAGCAACCTGCAAGTCTTAGCTTCAGTCACGTAATGAGGAGCCCTGGGGCGGTGAATCTCAAATTCAGCCTGCCGCATCGGCAAAGAGTTTAATTGTGAGCGTGCGCTTGAAATTTAAAGCCGACACTCGTGACTCGCCACACGAGGGCGCACTTCCTCCAAAGAGAACAGGCGACATTCAGGATCAAGGTTTTTTTTTTTTTAACTAGATAGATAGATAGATAGATAGATAGATAGATAGATAGATAGATAGATAGATAGATAGATAGATAGATAGATAGATAGATAGATAGATAGATAGATAGATTTTCATTTTAGTGTAGTAGGCAGGATTAAACAGTCAGACAGACGGAGTTTAATTTTAGTGTAGTTGGCGAGATAGATAGATAAAATCCATCCATCCATCCATTTTCCAACCCGCTGAATCCAAACACAGGGTCACGGGGTTCTGCTGGAGCCAATCCCAGCCAACACAGAGCACAAGGCAGGAACCAATCCCAGACAGATTTTATCTATTATATAGTGCCTTTTATCTATCTATCAATTATATAGTGCCTTTCATCTATCTAATGCACTATATAATTAATAGATATTTTTTATTAATCCCCAAGGGGAAATTCACATTCATATTAAAGCATTTAACGTAAATTAGCAGCATATCCAATTGAGAGATGTGAAAAAACCCGGTTATGGATATCCATTGAAAGTTTGAAAGAATTGAGTCAGTAAAGTAAATTGAAATGCTATTCACTCGTGACAAGTGCACAGGTAAAAGTCAATTTTAAACTTTACTAATTACTAGTACACAGAATAACTCAGATTTGTTTAAACAGACAAGAAAACAAGGTAGTACAAGCCAAATGGAACCTTAACATTATTTGCCCATTCGTTAGTTGCTGAAGTATGGAGTAAAGCCATAGGACCGCTCTGAATCCAGTTTCTGTCCAGTATGAATTCTAATGTCTTGCTGAAGTGTACCCATTTGTGAGAATCGTTTCCCCACATTCAGAACGCTAGTATGGATTCTCCTTTAGGGTGAAATTTTCCCGAGGAGTTTTATGTACTAATAGTCACGCTTCAGTCGGAACATCTCCCTCTCTTATTCATGCAGATTTACAACAAGTCCTTGCTGTGACACCTCCGTTGTTCCCAAAGCTGCCTCTTCCTGCAGTTCGTGGAGTGATGGAAATTGGTAGGGAGACAAGAAGTCCTGGAAGGTCAAATTTTATGAGACCTGCTGATCTCAGTAGCCCAGCACAGTTTCTGTCAGTCAGTCATTTTTGAACCCGCTTCATCCTGATCAGGAGCACAGGGGTCAGCTGGAGCCTATCCCAGTTAGCATAGGGTGTAAGGCAGGAAAAAACCCTGGACAGGGCGCCAGCCCATTGCAGCCAGCACTGTTTCAGTTGTTTCTTTTTTTTTTCCCCACAACAAGCTTAGTTCTGAATTTTTTTTTCTTTCCAGTTTAAGTGTCCGAAACATAGTGAAAGCAACGTCTTTGAGAAAATCATTTGCCACATATAGAATAGCAATATGGCTTCCCTTCATTATGAATTCAAGTGTGCCGCTGAAAAGAGCTACTGGCAGATAATCATTTCCCACATTCAGATCAGCAATATCGTTTATGCCCAGTATGAATTCATGAATTTGTGTGTGCTCCCAAAGAGTGTTATGGTCAAATAATTGTATGCCACATTCAGAACAAGAACATGGCCTTTTTCCAGTACAAACTTGCATCACTCTTTGCAGACTGCTACAATTACAGCTTTGTTTGCCACATTCTAAACTGCAGTATGTTTTTTCACCAATAAGAAACCTTGTGGGACTCTGAAGAAAGCTACTTTTCAGAACAGGAATGTGATTTTCTTCTAATGTGAATTCGTTCGTGTTGCCGAAGATTGCTACTCACAGTGAATCCTTTACCACATTCAGAACAGCAATATGGCTTTTCTCCAGTGTGAATTCGTCGGTGTTTCCGAAGAGAGCTACTGTAAGAGAACTGTTTCCCACATTCAGAGCAGCAATATGGCTTCTCTCTAATGTGAATTCTGGTGTGCTGCCGAAGTGCGCTACTGTCAGAGAATTGTTTCCCACATTCAGAACAGCAATATGGCTTTTCTCCAGTGTGAATTCGTTTGTGTCTCTGAAGCGCGTTCCCATCAGAAAATTGCTTTCCACATTCAGAACAACAGTGAGGTTTTTCTCCAGTGTGAGTTCGGATGTGTCTCCGCAGGCTGCTTCCTTGTATAAAGCGTTTGCCACATTCACTACAACAGTAAGGCTTCTCTCCGCTGTGAATTCTTAAGTGGTCATGAAAATTACCTAAAAACGAGAATCCTTTACCACATTCAGAGCAGCGATAAGGCCTTTCTCCCAGGTGAATTTTTGAATGATTGTGAAGACTGCTGTTACGTGAAAAGCTTTTGCCACATTTGGCACAGCTGTATGGCTTCTCTCCAGTATGAACATGCATGTGCCGCTGAAGAGCACTGTTACTGGGGAATTGTTTGCCACACACTTGACAGCAGGGTGTTTTTTCTCCATTGTGAACTCTTTTAAGTACTTGAAGACTGTTTCTGTGTGCAAACAGACTGCCACTTTCAGAACAGGCTTGTGGCTTCTGAACTGAATGGACAGGCTCATCGTTACAGTCAGATTTGATTTTAAATGTTTTTTTCACACCCTTGGCTGGCATATACAGCCTCTTGGTCCGCATTTTGACCTTGATGTTCTTCTGTGGTGATGGCTTTTGTCTGTATTAGTCTGGCAGCAGGAAAGGAACTACATTGGAAAGAGACTGCTGTCAAATTCTCCGATCCTCTTGTTGATTTCTTCATCTTCTCCTTGTCCTGTTGCAGTCTGCACTGAAGAGACGTCTGAGCAAATGAAGACACTGAGAGGCTGAAATCCTCTGGGAAATCTAGAACAATATGAACAGTTTAGGTATTATTATTTTATATAAATACATTACTATAAAAAGAGGTATCTGTCATGCTGGTTTGTTGTTGTTGCCTACCATTGAGGTTTGACTCCTGGCTTGTCCGCTATGTGTGTGGACTTGGCCTGCTCAGCTCCTCTCTGTTCAGTTTCTCCATCTTCCTCTCATACCTCAAAGATGTGCCTGCTGCTTTAATTACCATCTGATGTGACTGAGTTTGTATGTCTGTGTGTGTGTGTGTGCCAATGTGCCCTGCAATGGACTGGCATCCATTCACAGGCCGATACCTGCTCACTTTCAAAAAGCTGCCTGTGACACCGGGTGAAGGAAGTGCATGAATAGCATCTGACAAAGTGCAGCTTTCATGAGGATTATGCCACTCTCTCAAGCTCAAGCTGCTCCATGTTCAGTGATCAACTATGGCCTCCTCGCTCTTCCTATGCCTCATTTTCTCATCGCTCCTCTGATTTCAATCCTCCAGATCTTTAACAAGACTCTGCAATGGACTCATCATCTTCAGTGATGGACTAACCACCAGAGTTTTGTCATATTCTGCCATCACTCACCACCACCACAACGAGCCGTGAAGTGACAAGAATGGGTTTGGGTGGGCAGATAACGAACAGGAATGGCATTATGGCTCATGATTTTGAGCTTTTTCTTCTTTCTTGTAATTCACTTAATGCTTTAAGCTGGTATAAGAACTGAGTCTGTATTATGGTAATGAAATACATTAATCCACACACTTGAATTAGTGTTAAACGGTAGTGTGGTGTTTAGCACAGCTGTCTCATGATTCTAGAGCCGCAGGGTCAAATTCTGTGCCCACTGTGCCACACTCTCTATGTGACTGCACTGATTTTTCTTTAGGAGACGCCAATTCTTCTTTCAAATCTCGAGAGACTTTCAGGTTAGATGAACTGGTGACTCTAAACTGGCCCAATGTGAGTGTGTTGTGGATGATGTGGCCTGAGATGGACTGGCAACCCCCCCCCCCCACCAAAAAAAAAAAAAAGGGTCACACAGACACAGATTTTAGAAATCTATTTGTGCGAGGGGATGCGAGTCTATGGACAGGACACCCCCAAAGGTGAATCAGTCAACCTGAACGAAACCTGGTACAGCATTAAAATGCGACCGAGGTCTGTTTATTTTAACCAAAAATCGCTCCAGTAGATTTAACTGTACAGAGGTAAAGGTTTAGTGTTGTCTTTTGAACATGTGGACCATAACTGCAGCACCACTGAGAAAACACACAAGATATATTGTGATCATTTTTATTAAACATACTACAGTGGTGCCTCGCAGTTAGGAGACTCGGGTTCGCCTCCCGGGTCCTCCCTGCGTGGAGTTTGCATGTTCTCCCCGTGTCTGCGTGGGTTTCCTCCCACAGTCCAAAGACATGCAGGTTAGGTGCATTGGCGATCTGAAATTGTCCTTAGTGTGTGCGTGTGTGCCCTGCGGTGGGCTGGCACCCTGCCCAGAGTTTGTTTCCTGCCTTGTGCCCTGTGTTGGCTGAGATTGGCTCCAGCAGACCCTCGTGACCCTGTAGTTAGGATATAGCGGGTTGGATAATGGATGGATGGATGGCTGCTACAGTGGTTGACTACTACAATCACAGCTTTATATACAGAAAGAAACATGCCTGGCACCTTTGACAGTTTTACATTTAGTGTAACGTTTGCAGCATTTTATTTCTGAGGTCAGCTATTATTAGGTATCACATACCCACACAACAGATACCAATTCAAATTCAAGCAATTGCGTATCTCACTCTCATTTCTACCTCCTAAGAGTACCAGAGAAGCCATAAGAAGTCTTTGTAAATGTTCTCAGTTTAACTTTCTGGCATGATTAATCACATTACTTACTTATTCCACCACTCCAAGATGACTGCAGGTCTTCCACTTCCCCCTCATTTCCTCCTGCGATTTTCTCCTCAAACTCGGCTACCTCAGATTTCAGCTCCAAAGGATTCGGCTGGGTAGCCGGTTGTCCTGTGCGAGTGAACGGGGGCTGTAAGCTGGAATGAGATTCTTCCCCCACGTCTTCCTTGAACGACTTCCCCCCGGTTTCGTGCCTTTGAAGTTCAGGACCGACTGCGAAATCCTCGACTTTAACTTCGACAATCTCCCACTGGCACTCCTCCTCTTTAAAACCGGAAATTCCCCCTTCACAGTCCTCCAGCTTCACGCGCAAATCCTCCGGTGCTGTCCCCCACTCACAGTCCTCTTCTTTAACGCGGGGCAGCCTTTCGTCCATGCCATCTTTTTTCGCCGAGGCCATGCTCTGTGTAAAACTCTTCTCTCTCTCTCCACGTGTCTTCTATTCTGTTCTATGATTCCCTTCTCTCATGGACAAGCCCTCACCACATGGCCATGGGAGCTGCGGAGGAGGCTTTGATTTATCTGTCAAAATATAAGCGATAGAATTATTGTAGAATTAGCACCTTTCATGGATATCTTCCAATTGTGACCAAACATCCAAAAACTATCAAACTAAGTTGTGATGAAAAATTTGAGATGCTGTCAAGCCTCTGTGTTAGCCTAAGATGCTCTCAGATTTGAAATACAAACCTATTTGGTAAACGCTTTCTTTCTGTCCAGTGAAAGAAGTCCATGACACACCCATAGGGTATTTAGTATTATGTGGCGGTTTCTTTGAGAGTCTGCTGTGTGAAACACAACCAAACTACCCAGCAACTGAAACAAAGTAAGAAATCATCATCCAATTTGGCAGAAAGGAAATGCACCAGGGGTGTGAAAACATCTTAAACCTAAACACCAATGCCAGGTGGGACGTTCAGAAATGAAGAAAAATTAAAATGTAATTTTGAATGTTCTCGATTTTCAAAGCATAAAGTCCTTTCAACTAAGAACGGTGTAAAATTTTGCCAAATCAATATGCGGCCATAGGGGTTACCACAGCGGATCATCTAACGGGAGCAGCTGGAAGAAGAAGAAGAACAAGAAGAAGAAGAAGTAAGCAGAGAGCGAGTCTCGGTCCAGCGTTTGTCTTGAGTAATTTATGAACACGCCAACCTCCTTCAAATGCTGATCGTCAAGTAAAGCAAGTGCAGGAGGCCAGGCCTTTACATTGATTTGCTTCTCAGCGACTTACTAAAGAGGATAACATCATCGAGTAGCAAAGTGTGACAGGAGAAGGGTATGACATTGATCAGCACACCTGAAGACCTCAGAACAAAAGGCAAGCGAGTTACCATTCCAAGGTTACAAAGCCTAACAGGTAATATCCGTTTGACAGAAGTTCACCGAATAGGTGGTTTGCAGATGCTTCAGAATTCCAAATGGAGGTGGGCAGTTCGTTGCACCAATCATGAAAAGAGTCTGGACTGAGGTTTGACACCAGGCAGAAGTGCCACTCATCACCAGACACAAGTAATCGAGAGGACTTCACAAGTGTCCCCATATCCTGCCGACTACTTTGTAGGTGACCATCAAAGATATGAACTGAATTTGTGCTGCTACAGGGAGTCAGGGCAGCGATATAAAGAGAGAAGGGACATGTGCTGACCTCGGCTGGTGGAACGACAGACACGTCTCTGGATTTTGAATCATCTGCAGGAGCTTGATGACTCAGGAGCAGAGAGATGAAGCAGTCCAAAGCCTGGACCAGGGGGCTGTGCTGCATACTCCATCAGATGTGGTCTGATCTTACATCTGCAAGACTGAGGCACTGCTTAGCTCCAGGGCACACCAACTCTAGTGAGATGAATGAAGTCCCAGTGGAGGCTGTGATGTGGGAACAGCACACCACTGCTAAGAAGGCCATCTCCTGGTGCTAAGCTTTTGCTTTGGTGCCCCCACCAGCACCCCAAAGTGTGCCCCCTATCTACCATTTGTGAGATGAATACCAGATTTATCAAAATGTCCTCACGCTCCTTCAAAATCTTGCATGCAATATTTAATAGGACATCCTGTGCCCCTCTGTTCTGTCTGCTGGAGGAGACACACGCAGTTCCATCCCTGGAACTAATCTTTGGAATCCTGCTTCCCCTCAAAAAGTGAAACTTCAAGAGTGTGAATTGTTAGACCTCTGTGTGTTTAAAAGAAAAAGTTCAAAGCTTTCCAGGGAGGTTTTTAACAATATTCAAATTGAAATCCAAAGAATGATCACATACCTCTCTCCAAGTTAAGTGCCACTGAAGAGTAGCAAAGAAGTCAACCGGAGTGAGGAATTCTGGGATGAGAGTTTGTTAAAAGTATATTAGGGAAGAAATCAGTTTTCATTATCCTCACATTTTTAATTTGACATTGCAGGACATTTACTGCAAATATGTGCTTAAATATTAATGGGTAAGAAGAATTACAGAAGATCTGCTTGAAGATAACAACATCTGCCACCCTCAGTGTATTCATGACACATTATGACCTTTCTGAATGTCCATTTAGTGCAAAGATTAGTTTTTGAGGCGTAATGTAAGTAAATATACAGTATATGATAGATAGATAGAGAGATAGATAGATAGATAGATAGATAGATAGATAGATAGATAGATAGATAGATAGATAGATAGATAGATAGATAGATAGATAGATAGATAGATAGATAGATAGATAGATAGATAGATAGATAGATAGATAGATAGATAGATAGATAGATAGATACTGTTGATGAAAGGCACTAACATACAGTGCATCGGGAAAGTATTCCCAGCGCATCACTTTTTCCACATTTTGTTATGTTACAGCCTTATTCCAAAATGGATTAAATTCATTTTTTTCCTCAGAATTCTACACACAATATCCCATAATGACAATGTGAAAAAAGTTTACTTGAGGTTCTTACAAATTTATTAAAAATAAACAAATTGAGAAAGCACATGTACATAAGTATTCACAGCCTTTGCCGTGAAGCTCCAAATTGAGCTCAGGTGCATCCTGTTTCCCCTGATCATCCTTGAGATGTTTCTGCAGCTTCATTGGAGTCCACTTGTGGTAAATTCAGTTGACTGGACATGAAGTCAAAGGAATTGTCTGTAGACCTCCGAGACAGGATTGTCTCGAGGCACAAATCTGGGGAAGGATACAGAAAAATTTCTTCTGCTTTGAAGGTCCCAATGAGCACAGTGGCCTCCATCATCCATAAGTGGAAGAAGTTTGAAACCACCAGGACTCTTCCTAGAGCTGGCTGGCCATCTAAACTGAGCGATCGGGGGTGAAGGGCCTTAGTCAGGGAGGTGACCAAGAACCCGATGGTCACTCTGTCAGAGCTCCAGAGGTCCTCTGGGGGGAGAGGAGAACCTTCCAGAAGGACAACCATCTCTGCAGCAATCCACCAATCAGGCCTGTATGGTAGAGTGGCCAGACGGAAGCCACTCCTTAGTAAAAGGCACATGGCAGCCCACCTGGAGTTTACCAAAAGGCACCTGAAGGACTCTCAGACCATGAGAAAGAAAATTCTCTGGTCTGATGAGACAAAGATTGAACTCTTTGGTGTGAATGCCAGGCGTCACGTTTGGAGGAAACCAGGCACCGCTCATCAGTAGGCCAATACCATCCTTACAGTGAAGCATGGTGGTGACAGCATCATGCTGTGGGGACTGGGAGACTAGTCAGGATAAAGGGAAAGATGACTGGAGCAATGTACAGAGACATCCTGGATGAAAACCTGCTCCAGAGCGCTCTTGACCTCAGACTGGGGCGACGGTTCATCTTTCAGCAGGACTACGACCCTAAGCACACAGCCAAGATATCAAAGGAGTGGCTTCAGGACAACTCTGTGAATGTCCTTGAGTGGCCCAGCCAGAGCCCAGACTTAAATCCGATTGAACATCTCTGGAGAGATCTTAAAATGGCTGTGCACCGACGCTTCCCATCCTACCTGATGGAGCTTGAGAGGTGCTGCAAAGAAGAATGGGCCAAACTGGCCAAGGATAGGTGTGCCAAGCTTGTGGCATCATATTCAACAAGACTTGAGGCTGGAATTGCTACCAAAGGGGCATCGACAAAGTATTGAGCAAAGGCTGTGAATACTTATGGACATGGGATTTCTCAGTTTTTTCATTTTTAATAAATTTGCAAAAACCTCAAGTAAACTTTTTTCACGTTGTCATTATGGGGTGTTGTGTGCAGAATTCTGAGGAAAAAAATGAATTGAATCCATTTTGGAATAAAGCTGTGACATAACAAAATGTGGAAAATGCGCTGGGAATACTTTCTGGATGCACGATAGATAGATAGATAGATAGATAGATAGATAGATAGATAGATAGATAGATAGATAGATAGATAGATAGATAGATAGATAGATAGATGGCGGCACGGTGGCGCAGTGGGTAGCGCTGCTGCCTCGCAGTTGGGAGACCTGGGGACCCGGGTTCGCTTCCCGGGTCCTCTCTGCGTGGAGTTTGCATGTTCTCCCCGTGTCTGCGTGGGTTTCCTCCGGGCGCTCCGGTTTCCTCCCACATTCCAAAGACATGCAGGTTAGGTGGATTGGCGATTCTAAATTGGCCCTAGTGTGTGCTTGGTGTGTGGGTGTGTTTGTGTGTGTCCTGCGGTGGGTTGGCACCCTGCCCAGGATTGGTTCCCTGCCTTGTGCCCTGTGTTGGCTGGGATTGGCTCCAGCAGACCCCCGTGACCCTGTGTTCGGATTCAGCGGGTTGGAAAATGGATGGATGGATAGATATCTATCTATCTATCTATCTATCTAGATAGATAGATAGATAGATAGATAGATAGATAGATAGGAGTTCTCTCTCTCTCTCTCTCTCTCTCTCTCTATTTAATTACCAGATAGACAGATACCTTCATTTTCTTGTGTTAAGATGTTCCCAGATGTGTTTTAAAACCACTAAGGTGTGCCCACACGTGACCAGACCACCCTCACTTTGTAAGTCTCACCTTCCCTTTACTCTGCTGACTATGTGTGACGGCGGAGACTTCTGGCTTCATGTAGAACACATCAATGAAAGACGTGAGCCGTCATCTTCAGAATACATTTCTTTGGGCAGCACGTTAGCGGAGGTATTGCCAACACACATCAACATGTTACTCATTTACTGTTTGGTTTTAATGACCTTAACAAACACTTCTTTTGGTCTTCATGACAGTTACGAAGCATCAGTGAAGTGTTTATCCATCTGTTCAATTTACCCTACTAACAAAACTTCACTTTACGGTGGTCTGAGGGGCTTATCATGGACCTGTTTCTCTTGCTATGACGTATTCAGTAGAAGACCTTCTTATATCAAGCCATTTTTACCAGCAGGTCGACACTCCCGACCTGCTGATGTTTCATAAGTGCTATGAAGACCAAGAGAAGCCTTTGTTAAGGTCTCATTATAGAAGAGGAAATGAGTAACAGTTGCACCTTTGCAATACCTAAACTGAAGTGTTACCCTTCTTTTTATTTTTTATAAATGTGTGCCTACATAAAGATGCTTGGAGATATCCGTGTGATTTTATTTTACAAAAAAAAAAAAACTTATGTTTGTTTAATACAAGCCTATTAAAACCAAAACATACTCCTGTGATGTTTACAAACCGTACAGACAATTCTTGAACTTTTTTTTTTCTTTAAACACATGGGGAGTAATATTGCTTTCTATTAATGTTTAATTTTCAGGAAGGAAACACAATTCCAAAGGTTAGCTCCAGCCATAGTAACGAGTGCCCCCTGCAGTGCCACCCTGCGGCAGGGTGCAGAAGACACAAAAGTGCTATAGAAGACTTCCTATAAACTATTTTAGAAAACAGATTTTGAACAATTTGTACCCAACCAATACACACCGCGTACCCCAGTAGCAGGCAGAGGACACAAATCCACAACAGGGGAGATGCATGGCCCCTCCAGCGGACGGGACAGCGGCATAGAAGAATGTCCTGCTAAAGACTGCATGCAAGTTTCCTAAAGAGATGTGTGTCCAGTTTTACACTTTCAGTATTCAGACAGGACTTGAATCTCCCAGAGCAAAATTTCTTGCTGTGGAAATGATTGTCACCTCCAGCGGATATTTTATTGGGCATAGTGGAGAAGACGGCACTAGAAAAGACTCTCTATAATATCATTAAAGGCATTCATCACATTTCTGTCCCTCCAGTGTTCATTTTGCAGGCAGCAGACAGGACCACATTACCACAGCAAAAGGGGGCACTGAAGCTTGAACTGTTATGCGGGCCCCTTTATAACCAGCAATGAGGTCTGGGTAAGCAATGGGGTTGTTCCACGATAGGTTGCCACACATTAAATAAATGTAACATTTTGATTAAAATCTCTGTACCGAATTATAGTATTAATATTATAAATAAATAAATACTTCTTAAATTGTAGACAGATGCAGGTGTGGTCTAATGTTCCTTTCGGGATTCCCTCGGGATTAGGGGCCCTGAAGTTTAAGCTTCATTAATTTCATAGCAGCTCCGCCCCAAGGGTCCAAGAATAAAAGTAACTCAGGTGGCATAACAGACTGCTTATAATCTTATTCAAGGAATTGTGAACATTTTATTACCCCCAATGCTCATTTTGCAAGCAGGGCCAGATTACGAAAGCAAAGGGCAAGCCGTGAAAATGTGTGACACCCCCCATTGTGAAAGGACACTGAATTGCACGGGCCGCCTGTGTCCGAGTGCGGACTTCAGGAATGCGGCGGCGGCGCGCGGTGAGTGAGGGGACGGCTGCGCGTGCACGAGTCCGACGGGCAAGGCAGTGTTAAGTCAGCGGGTGAAATGGCGAAGCAAATGGGCACGAGCAAGATCAATACCTGTCACGGCTTAATGTCAGCGCGAATCACAGGGACGAGACACAAACATCTACAGGAGGGACTCCGAGAAGAAAAAATCCAAACATCGACTTGAAACGAGCAGCACTAAACTCATAAAGGAGAGACTGCCTGCCTGCTTCCATCAAAATCCCGGAACGCCAGACACTTCCCAAAATGTGAAGCCCCTCAACATGTCACCCTGCTCTTATTTACATCCGCAATCCACCCTCGCGTCCGTCTTCGTCTCACCTTCTGCCTTTTTCTTTGTTCTTGTGACCCGAAAGAAATCCGAACACGAGAGTCGAATTGGAGCAAAAGACGAAAACCTGGAATAAAATCAAAAAAAACAAAACAAGAGAGAAGGTTCTGCCGCCAGACTACGGTGAAAGGAAACGAGGCGACCTAAAAATACGTCATCAACATGAGACGGGGACTCGTGACCGCGCCCACGCACTCGCCGAGGAAAGCAGTTCCGCTCTCCGAGTCAGACGGCTTAAGGGAGGAAGTGTCTGCAAGAAGGAGAGAAGGGGCGACGGCGACGGCGACGAGAAGGAGTGTTGGTAAGCGACTGGAGGGAAGGATCGACGGCGACCAAGTGGAGTGTCGGTAAGCGACGGGAGAATCGGGCGGGGTGAGAAATAACCGGGTGAGAGACGAGAGGCCGGGTATATCGGGGAGACGGAAAGGTAACGGTAGCGTGTGGGCGGAGAATCTGGAAAGAGGAACATCAGAAGGACGAGAAAAATGAGAGTCGCGGCAGTCTGCTCAAGTCCGTCACTTTCAGTGCTGAGCTCACCTACCTACCCACCCACCCTCCGCGTGTCACCCTCCGCTTCTACATTCACGCTGGGCCAGGCTTTCAGACTTCCGTGTAAGCCGCTCGCCCGTCCCGGCCCGGCCCGTCCCCCGATTGCCATTCAGATTGCTTACAATGCGTAGGGATTCACAAAAACCCCAAACTCCAGGCTTGAAGTTTCACAAGGACTTTCTCCAAAGCAGCATTTACAATCCGAATAGCGCACCCTAGGGCAGCGTTTCTCAACCTTGAAGTATTTGCGACCCGAGTTTTCATAACAGTTTTAATCGCGCCCCCACCCCGGGACATTTATTTGAAAGGAGCCCACTAATACAAATTTGTTCTTTTTTAATTAATGATATATCATAGCTGCATATTTTATTATACCTACTTAACTTTTATCCACATTTATCTAACTCTGTATTTATTTTTCTAGTATCAGATGTTAGTTTAAGTTAATTTGTTTTGGTTTCAATAGATGGATTTTTCATATTTTCGATTCTTGTTTTCTTTTTTTTTCACATCTTCGCGCCCCCTTTTTTGTTACTAGGAGGGCGCGCCCCACAGTTTGAGAACCGCTGCCGTAGGGAATGCCATAGAGACACGAGGAGGGCTGTAGAGGAGCCTTGTGGTATCGAATCCAAACCAGGAAACAACCCCGGGCAGAGTGCCAGTCTATCACAGGACGCACATCTCGCCCAGCTTTGATTGACCTTCCAAAAGAGAAGTCGAAGACATCCAGAAGACTTTAGTGAAACTGCAAGAGACAATAAGATGATCTTGAACAAGGCAGAAATTGAACTGAGGAGGAGGAGATCAGTTAACATGGTGCACTCTTAAAACTAAAGGTGCCAGAGAGATTCTTCAGAGCGATGCCATATTAGAAGAACAATTTTTGCTTTCCAAAACACCCATCCACACGAATGTTCCAGAAAGACCCATTCATTATTTAGATCCATAACAGGCTCCATACAGCAAATAACCAGAAGACAGATAGTAACAGATTTGTGAAATACCAATAAGCAGGGCCGACTTAACAGCATCATAGGGCCCCCTGGGCAAAGTAGTGGGCTGGGACCCCCATACATAGGCATCAGAAACATCGCCCATATGTTAAGATGGCACTGCCAATAATTCCTGGTTTTACACAGACTCTCGCTGCCTACAATAACACAGGCTACGTTCAGGTTTTCTAAATCTGTTAGTGTCCTGCTAGGCAGCCCACCACCAAAGCGACTTACAAAAGAGTTACACAAACAGGCAGCTTATTGTTCATTGCATTGCTGGTGCGTCTTGTTGAAGTGCAGTAATTATTGTGTTACAGTTTTAATGTTATACTGTCTATGTGTTCAAATTCACCTTTCTGTCATAAATGAGGTGCTGTCTTATCGAAACACAGTGATTCTTATTTTTCTCTACGCTGCTATTGGGAAAGTTTCTGTAAGATCTTACGTCAGTGCCCTGCAGGGAAAACCCGTGGCTTGGTGGCAGGACTGGCACTCCAGCTACTGACAAAAATAAATAAATAAAAACCTCCCACTGTTCCATTTTATTAAAACGAGTGGGTGCTGAAGTGTCACCCATTGCACTGCTGCCCTCGGGTCCACATTTGGGATCCTGAGGTGGGGGCAGCGATTCAGTACAGGCTCCCACATGACCTCTCTGTGTCTCTCTCACACTCACACACACACTCTCTCTGTCTCTCTCTCAATATATATTTTCTCTTTCTCACACTCTCTCTCTCATTCTGTCTGTCTCTCTCTTTCTCCCTCTTATCCTCTCTCTCTTATTCTCTCTCTCTCATTGTCTCTTTCTCTCTCTCAATAAATATTTTCTTCCTCACACTCTCTCTCATTCTCTCTCTCTCTCTCTCCTTCCTTCTCTCTTATTCTCTTTCTCTCTGTTTTCTTTCTCTTTTATTGTCTCTCATTCTGTCTGTCATTCTCTCTCTTTCTTATTTTTTCTCCCTCACACTCTCCCTCTTATTCTGTCTTTGTCTCTCTCTTTCTTATTCTATTTTCTCTCTCTCGCACACTCTCTCTCTCATTCTATCTGTTCTGTTTCTCACACTCTCTCTCTCCCTCTCTTATTTTCTCTCTCTCATTCTTTCTCTGTTTTTGTCTGTCTTTCTCTTATTTTCTCTCTTTCTCTCTCTTTCTTTCTTATTTTCCCTCCCTCACACTCCCCCTCTTATTCTGTCTTTCTCTCTCTCTCATTCTCTTATTCTGTTTCTCTCACTCATTTTCTTTTTCTCACTCTTTATCTCTCTCTCATTCTGTCTGTCTTTCTCTCTCTCCCTCTCTTATTTTCTCTCATTCTTTCTCTCTCTCTCTCATTCTGTCGGTCTTTCTCTCTCTTTATTTTCTCTAACTCACTCTCCCTCTCTCTTATTCTGTCTTCCTGTCTCTCTCTCATTCTCTTATTCTATTTTCTCTCTCTCACTCTCATTTTCTCTTTCTCTCACTCTCTCTCTTTGATTGTCTTTCTCTCTCTCTCATTCTTTATTTTCTCTTTCTCTCATAGTCCCTCTCTCTTATTCTGTCTTTCTGTCTCTCTCTCTCATTCTCTTATTCCATTGTTTCTCTCTCTCCCTCTCTCATTCTCTCTCTCTTTCTCCCTTTAGTGCAACAACCACGTCCTATCCAGTGCCCTCCATTGGGCACCAAATGGGACAAAGTCACATTTTTTCCCTTCATTTCCCCCTCTGCTCCAAGGTTTAAAATGTGAAATCCAACAATTCAGACAATGTGATTAAACTGAAGGCTTTCATTTAAGGCCGGGGTTCTTCATAACTTGAGGTCTGTGGACCCCTAGGTGGTCCATGGATGGGTTTCAGGGGGTCTGAGTGTCCGTGTTCTCTTTGTAGGTTGTTAACTTTATAGTTTAATAACACTTTGTGTATGCCATATACTGATCGTATGAGACAATCACATCTCGATACACAGAGTACATTATGTTCATTGTGTGCAAAGTTGTGTTTATGTGAATATTTCTAGCTGTCATCAGATTCTTAAATGACCGTCCATGACTTAAAAAAAGGTCAAGAATCACTGATTTAGGGGGAGTTTCAGACTTTTCTTTTTGTACATCACCACCACCACCCCACCCCTGCACCCACCACCACCACCACCACCACCACCACCCTCACCACAGGTGGGTTTCATTCCTTCATAAGATACCCCATCCTCCTTCTAGACTTTGGAGTCTGTAGTCGCCGTTGTTCAACATGAGGACAAGAGCTGTGACAGTGAAAGTCAAAGAAGCCATCATGAGGCTGATAAACAAGAATCAAACCATTGGGAAAACCTTAGGATGAGCAAAATCAGGAATATCATGAAGAAGAAAAAATGCACCGGTGGGCTCAGTAAGGAAGACCTGCACTGATGATGACAGAAGAATCCTCACTCTGGTCAAGAAAAAGCCCCCAAATGCCTGTGCAAGCGATCAGGGGGCCAATGTGGACTATCAGCAGAAAACTGAAACACAGAGGAGGCCACACTGCAAGATGGAGACCACAACAACAGGATGGACGGAGTAGAGTTTGGATTTCAAAGAGCCTGCAGAATTCTGGGTGAAGGTCTTGTGGATAGATGAGAGGAAGATGAACCTCATCAGAGTGATGGGGAGAGCAAAGTGTGGAGATGACAAGGAACTGCCCAAGATCCAAAGCAGATCACCTCAACTGTTGCACATGGCGGTACTGGGGGTGTTATTGCTTGGGCATGTATGGTCATGACTGGCACACTTAACTTCATCGATGATGGAACCTCTGACGGCAAAGTGAATTCTGAGGTGTGTACAAACATCTGATCTGCTCGAGTTCCAGTTGATGACTCCACACTCCCTGGACGGCGTTTCATCCCACAACAAGATAATGAGCCAAACAGACTGCTGAGGACACACAGGAGTTTATCAAAATGCTACAAAATGGAAAATTCTGTAATGGCCGATCCAGTCACCTGATTTCAACCCAACCGAGCAGGCCTTCCATATGCTGAAGGGGGACAAGCCCTCCCAAAAACAAGCAGGAGCTGAAGATGAGAGGCTTGGCAGAGCATCACCAGAGAAGCCCTTCGGCACCTGCAGTCATTGCCTGTGAGGGACACGTGACAAAGAACTAAATATGACAACGGCCGAGGACCCCCTGGATGATCTTGAGAGATTATGGAAAGAAGAATGGTGGGCTCAGATGCCATGTTCGGTATTCTCCAACCTTATCAAAGTTTACAAGAGAAGACTCCATTGTTATATATCGGCAAAGGGAGGTTGTACAAAGTATTAGATGCAGGGGTGCCAACCATTGTGGCACGTGTGTTTTTGTTCAAAATATTGATTTCTTGATGAGGGCTTTGTTTTTCTTGGGAAGAACTTGTGTCAGTTAAAAGTCAGATGTTTCTCATTTGTTTTCAGTGCTAAGATGCTAGTTCTTCAGGAAACACAGATTTGTTTTCAAACCTTCTTACTAATTTTTACGAACCCTACCCCTAACCCCAATAATAGTGGAGGGCACTGCATGTACCATAAAATAATATTCTCAACTACAAACAGTCCAATTTAGAGTCATGAGAGGGAGGCCAGCAGTATCAGACATGGTGTAGACACCAGCCCCGGACAAGGTGCTAGTCCATCTTGGAACCCATTGAGCCCCACATTACCACAGTTGGAAACTTAAGGGGGAGTTTCACACAAACATTAGGAAGTTGTTCTTCACACAGAGAACCAGAGACACTTGGAATAAGTGACTAAGTAGGGTGGTGGACTTTAGGGGCCTTCAAAACTCAACTTGATGTTATTTTGGAGGAATTAAGTGGATTGGAGTGGTGTGCTTTGGTGGGCTGGATGGTCCATTCTCGTCGTGATTGTTCTTGTGTCATCTCTTTTTAGGACACTTTTTTTCAATGAGCTCTTAAGTGTACCATCAAATCTGTCCATCTCTGTAGTTTTCTGTGATGGCTAAAAACAGTTTACCATGGAGTGTGCTCAGGTTATTCTTTCTTTCAAACGTTTTATAGTAATTCTATCACATATATTTTCACAGGGTGTAAAGGAGCCTCCTTCCCAGTTGACACGGCCGTGTAGTGGGTTGTCTTCACGGTCTCCAGAAAGGATCCATAGATGAAAGGAGTGGAGATTTGGTGAAAGAGAAGCGTTTGCCACAAAGCATGGCCTCAGCCAAACGGGACAGCATGGAAGAAGTTCTGGCACATGTTAAGCAAGAGGACTGTGAGTGGGATGCCCAAGAGGACATGCAGATGAAGCTGGAGGACTGCGAAGGAAGAGTTTTCGTGTTTGAAGAGGACTCTGAGGGTGTGAATGTTGAGGTTAAACGTGAGGATTCGAACGATTTCTCGCTTGGTCTCGGCCTGCGGAACCATGAGACTGGGAACATTTTCAAGCCAGATGTTCCGGAAGGCCCTCACTCCGATCTACAGCCCTGCTTCAGTAATTCGGGACAACTGCCTATCCAGCAGCATTTAATGGGAATGAAATCGGAGGTGTCTGAGATTGAGGAGAACATCAGTGAAGGGAATGGGAGAGAGACAGAAGAGCAGCAGGCATCTGGGAATGTGAGAATAAGTAAGTAGTGGGATGAAACATAAAAGAAGGTGATATTGATAATTTTTATCACATTTTCTAATGGTGGCTGTTCAGCCCTTGTAGTAGCTGGAATTGAGGGCAGGATAGACATGTGACTTGATTTCAACAGAGGATAGCTGATCTGTTTGCTGCCTTTTCATGCACAAAGAGTGATTTGAGCACTAAAGTATCGCAGACCAATATTGTTTAATGTTTCACGGGATAAAAGAATTGCACCTGTTCAGTGTTTTATATTTTCCAAACTGAGCTGTAGTCAACCTCCTGGGTGCTAACTCTGAGTGTCTCTTGGGCTGCTTGGAATTCCATGTAAAAATGGTGAATCCGGAGTACTGTTTTAATGAGATAAGGAGCATCAATCCTGAATGTCAGCAGCCATGCCACCTGTACTTCAGAAGAGGTCATCCCTCTCTTCAGGCCCGGCCAGTACTTGGACATGAGACCGTCTAGGAAAAGATTGCATTGCTGCTGGAAGAGGTGTTGGTGATGCCAATAGGGTGCTCTGAATGTGGATCTCAATGCCGCCAGTGCAGTGACGGGGACACTGTGCTGTAAAAATGGCACCGGCCTTTTGGATGAGACATAAAACCAAAGTCCTGACTCTCTGTGTTCATAAAACAACCCTGGGCGTCCTTCGTAAAAAATAGAGTGATGATGAGATGCCACATGAGAGGGTGGGCATCAAACTAAAAAGTGGCAGTTCAGGGTGATGTTTTTAGGTGGGTGCAGAATTGGCTCAGACACAGTAAACTAGCTGGCATATGGTTCATACCTAAAGCTTATCGAGAATCTAGCCACAGTATCTGTCTGTACTATAGTGTATTAGCGACACGGTGAGGCTATAGCTTCACAGTGGACTCTAAGCTATCAACAGCCTGACAGTAATAATAATAATAATAATAATGATGATAATACATTTTATTTAAAAGGTGCCTTAACACTCACGGTCACCTTACAATGAAATTAAACAACATTAATAAAATATAAAAACAAAAGAGGACCGTAAAATCAAATAGCAATAAAGTACAGAGGTAGTAGCAAACATACAAAGATAACGGGCAGTAACTGTGGTAAACGCATAATCAGTATGCCAGTTTGAAAAGATAAGTTTTGAGGGCAGTTTTAATACGTGCTATTGAGTTGAGTTGACGGATATGAGAGGGAAGAGAACTCCACACTTGAGGGGCACAATGACAGAATGCTCGAGCTCCCATAGGACAGAGTGAGACATGTGGTACAGAAAGTCGAGCTGCAGATGAGGGTCTGAGGGAGCACGAGGAAGGGTAAGACTGGAGGATATCAGTGAGGTAGGGTGGAGCGAGCTTTAAATGTTAAGAGCGGTATTTAGTATTGTAATTGGTAGCAGACAGGGAGCCAGTGAAGTTGGGAGATAATAGGTGGGACATGTTCAGTGGATTTAGAGCAGGATATTATCCTGGCAGCAGCATTTTGAAGAACTTGTAAGCAATGGATAAGTTTTTCTGACATGCCAGATATCATCATCATCATTATCTTCTTCTTCTTCTTCTTCATGTCCTCTCTCACCACATCCATAAAAGTTCTCTTAGGCCTTCCTCTTCCCTGGCAGCTGTATCCTTACCATCCTTCTCTCAATAGAATCTCTCCTCTGCCCATGTCCAAACCAACACGATCTCGCCTCTCTGACTTTGTCTCCCAACTTCAGCTGACCCTCTAATGTCCTCATTTCTAATCCTGTCCATCCTCGTCACACCCAATTCAATTCTTAGCATCTCTAACTCTGCCACCTCCAGCTCTGTCTCCTGCTTTCTGGTCACTGCCACCGTCTCCAGCCCATATAACATAGCTGGTCTCACTACCATCCTGTAGACCTTCCCTTTCACTCTTGCTGATACCCGTCTGTCACAAATCACTCCTGACACTCTTCTCCACCCTGCCTGCACTCTCTTCCACAATCCCCATTACTCTGTACTGTTGATCCCAAGTATTTTAACTCATCCACCTTCACCAACTCTACTCCCTACATTCTCACCATTCCACGGACCTCCCTCTCATTTACACACATGTATTCTGTCTTGGTGGTCCTACTGACCTTCATTCCTCTCCTCTCTAGAGCATATCTTCACCTCTCCAGGGTCTCCTCAACCTGCTCCCTACTATCTCTACAGATGACAATGTTATCAGCAAACATCACAGTCCACTGGGACTCCTGTCTAATCTCGTCTGTCAACCTGTCCTTCAGCATTGCAAATAAGAAAGGACTCAGAGCTGATCCCTGATGTAATCCCACCTCAGTCACTCCTACTGCAGACCTCACCACAGTCACACTTCCCTCGTACGTATCCTGTACAACTGTTACGTACTTCTCTGCCACTCCTGACTTCCTCATACAATACCACAGCTCCTCTCTCCTCACCCTGTCATATGCTTTCTCCAGGTCCACAAAGACACAATGCAACTCCTTCTGACCTTCTCTCTTAACTTCTCCATCAACACCCTCAGAGCAAACATCTCATCTGTGGTGCTCTTTCTTGGCATGAAACCATCCTGCTGCTCACTAATCATCACCTCACTTATTAACTGAGCTTCCACTACTCTTTCTCATAACTTTATGCTGTGGCTCATCAATTTTATCCTCCTGTAGTTACTGCAGTCCTGCACATCCCCCTTATTCTTAAATATCAGCACCAGTACACTTCTTCTCCACTCCTCAGGCATCCTCATTACAGTAATCTATATGTGAAGTGACTCGGGCATTAACTGATAAGAACAGGAGGAAGTCTAGAAATGTGTCAGAGATGGAAGAAGGCAATCTGAGAAACATTACTGAAATGGGAAGAAAAAGAGAGGATACTGTCTAGAATGAGGCCCAGGCTCTTAACCTGGGAAGAGATGTTCGTGTTAATGTTGTTAATCAAAACAGAAGGATGGCTAACCTTAGCGAGTGTGGATTTAGAACCAATGAGGAGCACATCAGTTTTATTGCTATTTAATTGAAAAAATTTGTGAGTCATCTAAGACTTTATGTCTTGAAGAAATATGCCATAAGAGTATCGGGAGGGAAAACGGAAGTGAGTTTAGTGGATAGATTAAGCTGTGTGTCATCAGCGTAACAATGAAATTTAATCCCATGGTGCTGAAAGATATCACCTATTGGGAAGATATAAATGAGAAAAATAAGTGGACAGTGTTCAGAAGCCATTAAGAAGGCTAACAGAATGTCAGGTTATATAGCGCCTTGATGTGTGCAGTACAAGTCACAGGACATTATGCTCAAGCTTTATAACACACTGGTGAGGCCTCATCTGGAGTCATGGGTGCAGTTTTGGTCACCAGGCTACAAAAAGGACATAGCAGCACTAGAGAAGGTCCAGAGAACAGCAACTAGGCTGATACAGGGGTTGAGTTATGAGGGAAGATTAAAAAGAGCTGAGCCTTAAGGAGACCTGACTGAAGTGTTTAAAATGATGAAGGGAATTAGTCCAGTGGATCGAGACAGTGACATCAAGAACATGGGGACACAGTTGGAAACTTGTGAAGGGTGAATTTCAACACCAACATTAGTAGGTTTTTCTTCCCACAGAGGACCACAGACACCTGGACTAAGTGACCAAGTAGTGTGGTAGACAGGAGGACTTTAGGGACTTTCAAAACTCAACTTGATGTTTTTTTTTTTAAAAGAGTTAAGTGGACAGGACTGGCGAGCTTTGTTGGACTGAATGGCCTGGTCATTCTGTCCCCCTAATCATCCCCTGTCTCTCTCACCCCTTCACCGTCTAACAGCTAATGAGTGGTGAGCGTATCAGGACAAAAATGGCTTGTGTTGCATCGTCCAGGTGGATGATAGAAATCAGTGGTGGATAATGTGGCT
The DNA here is from genome assembly GCF_900747795.2 of Erpetoichthys calabaricus. Taxonomy (NCBI): domain Eukaryota; kingdom Metazoa; phylum Chordata; class Cladistia; order Polypteriformes; family Polypteridae; genus Erpetoichthys; species Erpetoichthys calabaricus. The sequence goes on along the minus strand of NC_041398.2, from coordinate 15,881,714 downwards.
CCCCACTCATGTTGTAAAGTGCTTTAAGTAGTGAGAAAAGCATTATATAAATGTAAATTTATTATTATTATTATTAATGCCATCTTGTGGATAAAATAGTAAACTGTTCTAGGCATTCTAACAGTCATCAATATTCATGAAAGGGCGGGGCCTTCCATAAAAAAAAACACAACAAAATCTGTAAAGCCAGTTTTAGAACAAACTGAAATTGAACCATTACTTGAGTTCAGTGATATGACGACAGCATGAATTGGTCATCTGACACCAAAAGCCATACTGATGCACTGGATGACTGAACCTCCCATGATATTTCTGGTGAATTTGGTGAATTCTGGTGAATTTGGTCCTGTGAAGGTTCACCACGGTGCAGGTAGTTTTGTGGTTAAAAAGTCCAATCGATTGCCATCAAGTGGAAGGACGAGAAAGACGTTAGGCCCCTAAGCACTTTTCGTGATGCGGCAAATGTCAATGTCCATGTCGAAGGAAAATGTGGAAATCACTGAGCCCTGAACACAAGGGGCGCGTCGATGGTGCGGACCAGACGCTGACATTCTACCCTGTTGTGCACAAGCAACAGAAAAAAATATAAGAAACGTGCCATGAAAAACGCTTATACTATGCCGATTGTAACATTGGGCTGTGTGTTGGTGACAGTCTTGAAACATCTCCCATAAAGAATGTGTACTAAATCTGCATCAGTACAACACCGGAGACCAGACGGACCCTTCCTACTGTGATTATGTTGATGTTCTGACCGTTACATGGCATCACAGCATTGTTTCTTGATAGATAGATAGATAGATAGATAGATAGATAGATAGATAGATAGATAGATAGATAGATAGATAGATAGATAGATAGATACTTTATTAATCCCAAGGAGAAATTCACATACTCCAGCAGCAGCATAATGATGTCCAGGGAACGAGTCCATGTAAAAGAAAGTGGTAGGAGTGATCAGTGAAATAGAGAAAAATTATTGTTGGAAAAGATTCTTTTTAGCTCTGTGGTAAACATAACTAAGGAGGTTAAGAGACAAGTGTGCATAAAAAATACTTTTTTTTTTTTTTAACTGTGCACAGCAGAATCTGCTGGAGAGATTTGGGTCTGCTCCGTAGGCTTCTAGAATGTTCTGGTGCTCACAGCTGTGCCACGTTTCACTTGGATTGGCTTTTCATATCCCCAGTGTCATGTCCTGACCACACCGATCAATGTTTGCTCTGAAACTGGAAATCATAAAACTTGCAAATCTGTCAAGAGGTGGTCCGTATCTTGTGGACATTTCTGATTGTTTTGTCTCAGTAGACTTCTCCATGGCTCTCTTTTCCTCTTTTGTATTATTAATATGTAGCCTTTGTCAGAATGTCTCAAGTCTCACAGACTCACCACTCTTATTAAGGTACCGTACCATATAACTTCTCCCCACCTTCCCTTCTACATTGATAACCTCAGGCAATCAGGTGTAGTAAAAGACAAGCAGGAGTTAAGTTACACTTTAAATAATGGATTATTGATAATATTCATAAATAATTAACATACAACCTGATAAGTGCTGATGTGTCGTTCCAGTCGTCACGCAGACTTTAATTAATTAAAATGTCTCCAGTTAAGGTATCATTTGTGGTCAGCTTTCTTCAGAACAGGCCGCATATGCCTGTCTCAAGATGGCCGCCGAGCTGTGCTCTTCATTGTGTTGTCCTTTTCAGTTGATGGTGTGTGTGAGATGCTCCTTCCTTCTCTGTGGGGGTTGACTGAGAGAGTCCTGCAGAGATACACTTTCCAAACTGATTTGAGCCACTTTTCCCCCCAACCCTGTCGTAAAATTACAAAGGACTGGTTCTTAACCATCAAACCATTGCTGTTCTTATCAACAATAGATATTATAGAATATCCACAATAGATATTCTTCTTCTTTCGCCTTCTCCCTTTAGGGGTCGCCACAGCGGATCATCTTCTTCCATATCTTTCTATCCTCATCATCTTGTTCTGTCACAACCACCACCTGCATGTCTTCTCTCACCACATCCATAAACCTTCGCTTAGGCCTTCCTCTTCTCCTCTTCCCTGGCAGCTCTATCCTTAGCACCCTTCACTCATTCTACTCAGCATCTCTCCTCTGCACATGTCCAAACCAACGCAATCTTGCCTCTCTGACTTTGTCTCCCAACTATCCCAACTTGAGTGGACCCTCTAATGTCCTCATTTCTTATCCTGTCCATCCTCATCACACCCAATGCCAATCTTAGCATCTTTAACTCTGCCACCTCCAGCTCTGTCTCCTGTGCCACCGTCTCCAGCCCATATAACATAGCTGGTCTCACTACCGTCCTGTAGACCTTCCATTAACATTATAACATTAGTGTTATAAGTTACAAAATAAAGACATGTATACATAAATACAAACTTTCACACCACAACACTGATGTGACATACAGCTGTGGAATATGTGGGGAAGGCTAAATGATTCAGGATGCACATACCATGATATACTTGGTCCTCTGCCCCTCTTCTCCCCTATACGTGCCCCTAAATCATCTTCTTCTTCTTTCGACTGCTCCCGTTAGGGGTTGTCACAACAGATCATCTTCTTCCATACCTTTCTGTCCTCGTCATCTTGTTCTGTCACACCAATCATTCTACTCAGCATCTCTCCTCTGCACATGTCCAAACCAACGCAATCTCGCCTCTCTGACTTTGTCTCCCAACCATCCCACCTGAGCTGACCCTCTAATGTCCTCATTTCTAATCCTATCCATCCTCATCACAACCAATGCCAATCTTAGCATCTTTAACTCTGTCACCCCCAGCTGTGTCTCCTGTGCCACCATTTCCAACCCATATAACATAGCTGGTCTCACTACTGTCCTGTAGACCTTCCCTTAACATTAGTGTTATAAGTTCCAAAATAAAGACATATAAAATATTTATCAACTTATATGCAAACTTTCACACCACAACACTGATGTAACATACAGCTATGGATTATGTGGGGAAGGCTAAATGATTCAGGTTGCACATACCATGATATTGTCCGAGTAAAGATGAGGAGGCACAGCTCGATAGTTACCACAGGTACGACGAATAAAAGCAAGGTGTAGGGAGAGCCAGGAAAAATAACAGAGAGTTACGACTTGAACTTGTGTGCCCCTGAATCTCCATGAAAGTCTCACTTCTTCAGCCCCACTTGCCAAAGTCCATTCTAATCCATCCAGCCGTTTTCTTAAGCTGGGGTCTCGGGCAGCCTCTGAAGTCCACAAGCTGTAATCGAATGTCAGCCCACACTTGGACAGACCGAATGGTGGTTTTACACAGCAGACACACTTGTGGGGAATGAGAGGAGCATGGAGAAAATGGACAGAATACCGAGAGAACATGTACAGTCCAAACACACAAGTGGATAGAGTAGGAATGGAGCTGAGGTGTAAGGCACTAACACCACTAAATGTTTAATCTGTCTGTTTTCATTATTTTAAAATGTCCTTTAACTAAATTCTTTGTTTCACTGCAGATTTCCTGGAGAATGGTAGCTTCTTCCAATCTTCATTTTCTCAGATTTCTCTTCCGTACCGACTGGAACAGAACCAGATCAATCAGAATATGAAGAAATCAACAAGAGGATCAGAGCATTTAACAGCAGCCTCTCTGGTGTGTGGTTCTCTTACTGCTGGGAAACAAACGGGGACGGGAACCATTGACAGTGACCGACAAGTGCATAACGCAGATCAGAAGGCCTCATGTGTTGGTCGAGAGCGTGGAAAAATGTTCAAAACCAAATCTGACTGTTCAGGCTACAAGTCGAATCACACAAAAGTGAAATCATATTGTTGTTCTGAATGTGGCAAAGTATTCTTTTGCAGTAGCCATCTTGTAAACCACACACGAATTCATACTGGAGAGAAGCCCTTTAGCTGCTTTGAGTGTGGCAAACGATTTGCTGACATCAGCACTCTTCAGAAGCACATACACATTCATACAGGAGAGAAGCCATTTTGCTGTTCTGAATGCGGCAAAAGATTCTGTTACAAAGGGCAACTGCAGAGACATGCAAGAATTCATACTGGAGAAAAGCCCTATCGGTGTTCCGAGTGTGGTAAAGCGTTCTCTGACGTTAGCTCTCTTCACAAGCACACACGGATTCATACAGGAGAGAAGCCATATTCTTGTTCTGAATGTGGCAAAAGATTTATCTGCAATGGCAATCTTCAACGGCATGCAAGGGTCCACACAGGGGAGAAGCCATATTGCTGTTCTGAATGTGGCAAAAGATTCTCAAACACCAGCGGTCTTTGGCAGCACACAAGAATTCATACTGGAGAGAAGCCCTATGGCTGTCCTGCATGTGGCAAAAGATTCAGTTACAGTAGCGCTTTTCGTAAGCACACACAAATTCATACTGGGGAGAAGCCATATGGCTGCTCTGAATGCGGCAAAAAGTTTCTCTATAAATCTATTCTTCAGAACCACATAAGAATTCACACAGACAAGAAGCCATATTGCTGTTATGAATGTGGGAAAAATTTCTTCAGTGAAAGAGGTCTTCACAATCATTCAAAAATGCATAGTGCAAAGGAACCTATTGCTGATGAGTAATTTCCACCGACACTTCACAATCTGCAGTGCAGAGAAGACTTATTGTTGTCTTGAGTGTGGTAATCGATTCTCAAATGGCAGTGGACTTCATTAACTGTAAAGTAGTTTATACTTGTGAGAATCTTCCTAGCTGTTTTGATTGTGGCAAGAGTTTTCCACACTAAAAGACTCTTTAAGGCCACACGTCAAAGGTCAATGAGGGCCCATACTAGAATTATGGAAGCCAAGGTGATAGAAGAAAAAAAGCAGTGATGCAAAAAAACACTCAATGACTCAAGACTGAGCGTCACTCCTGTCCTGAAAGTAAGCAACCCAAGTCACTGCTGAGAATTAACTCCGAGAACTTGCAAGATTATAAGGAGAGTGTGTAAGAGACACAATGAAGAGGTTAATGTTAAAGCCATATATGGTTTTGCTTAAGCCGAGTAAAATGTAAATGTTCTGTAGTTACACAGATACTTGAAGACTTCTGTTTCCTCCTCAATAAGGTTAGTGGACATTCCAGACACTCGTCTCATATTTCTGATATAACGGCAAATGATCTCAGTTAGCTACAAACACGGCCTGTTAGATGAGATTATTTGCTTACAAATGGATGGTCCGAGAGGCATGTGGCTTTCTGACTGCATGATATTTAAATTACCAAAGTAACTGTCTGAATATAGGAATATGGTAACTGCAAGAGACGTTATATTTGTATACCGTAAACTGAAACGTCTCTCACAAGAACTTTTTTTCTTAATTGTTTCTGGTTTGAATTTCACTAAACCTTTAAAACAAAGGCACGTAGACTTTTTATTTTCTTGTAGATGGCATACCCAATGCTCAGAACTTTCCAGTAGCTGCAGGATTTTGGAAAACCTCAAAAATTGCAACTCAATTTGTTAGAATTATATATATATAAAATGTGTGTGTGTGTGTGTGTGTATATATATATATGTCTATGTCAGCGGTTCTCAAACTGTGGTGCACGTAACAAAAAAGGGGGCACGAATGTTGCCATATGTGGCGTAATTTCGCTATTCGTAGGGAAATTTTAAACTTGTAGCGGTGTATCGGCAGCAAAAAATATAGGAATACATTTTATTATGGTTTCAAAAAAACGTTAAGGGGGCACGGTTAAAACTGTTATGAAAACTCGGGTCGCAAATACTTAAAGGTTGAGAAACGCTGGTATATGTGATATATTTTCTGCCAAACAATACAAAGAGTACATAACATGTTTCGCACTTATTGAGGCTTGTCAGGTTTATGCACTTTTGTATCCCTCTACCGGGATCGAACCTCAGACATCAGTGCCAGACATGGCCGACCAATCACAAGAGTTACCTGGTAGGTAACCACCTAATAATCAAATTGTGATTCCCACCTAAGAATATACTGTATATATATATATATATATATATATATATATGAATGAGACCAAAGCCTCCTCCGAGACAAACTTCTCCCAACCATCCAAGAACAGTTTGGTGACCAACAGTGAACAATCCAACATGATGGAGCACCGGGCCATAAAGCAAAAGTGACAACTAATTGGCTCAGGGAACAAAACATCGAAATTTGGGGTCCATGGCCAGGAAGCTCCCCATCGAAAACTGGTGGTCAATCCTCAAGAAGAGGTGGGTGGACAAACAAAAACTCAGCAATTCTGATTCTGCAAGAATGGGCAGCTGCCATCAGTCAGGATTGGGCCCAGATGTTGATTGACAGACAGCCTGCCAGGGTGAATTGCAGGGGTCTTGAAAAAGAAAGAAGGGCCAACACTGCAAATATGGACTCTGCGCATAAACTTCATGGAATTGTCAATAAAAGCCTTTGAAACTTCTGAACTGCTTGTCATTTTACTTCAGTCTACCAGAGAAACATCTGACACAAAGATTTAAAAACAATGAAGCAGCAAACTTGGTGAAAACCAACACTTGGGTCATTCTCAGAACTTTTCGCCATGACTGTACCTTTCCACTTGGCCAGAATTACATTTTTGTTTTAATTTTTTAATTGATTTTTAAAGCTTGTCCTGTTTCACTATTATGCAGGCGGAGCCATGGGGCTAGTATATGTATATATTGTGGTGGACAGCCGGGATGCCCTATGGAAGGACTGGGGGAGAGAGACCGTTTCAAGGATCAACAGAGGACAGCCCCCTTGGCTTGCAGTGGGGCCATGGGTCATGAGCACGGGGGCACCTGGATCTTTGCAGTTCCCTAATTGGCAGCACTTATGCCACACCAGGAAGTGCTGCCAGAAGAAGCTCGTTTGACACCTGGACTCGTTCAGGGTGCCCTATCAAAGGAGCCACTCACCACTACTCAATGGTCTGAGGAGAAGTGGAGGGGGAAGGACTGGTGGCAAAGAAGGTACTGTGTTGTGCTCTGTGAGCCTTTTGTGCTGTGAAGGTAACTGTAAATAAAAGCGTATGTTGTGTGGCAAACTTTTGTCTGCCTGTCTGTGTCAGGTTTGCATGGCTGCATGCGCCCAGGCTTCACAATATATATATATATATATAAAACATCTCCGTTAGCTTGATGACTGTTATTCTCTTTGAGTAGGCATGGTAGTAGGTTGGAGACTTTGTACTTTTTGTAACTCTTTTCCAACTTCCCTTGTAGCAAGACTACATAAAATGACAAGCGGGTGGGCTGGCTTTCTGGACTGGCCATAACTGTATTATATGTCTCAGAAAGATCTCTTCAGGCACCATTGTGGACGACCAAGTTCTGGGAGGACCCCGTCCGGTAAGGATTCCAGCTGCCAGGTGCTGGCGTCATGTTGCTATGCCATCTAAGCAGGGAAAGGATGTTTCAGTGGAAAACGTTTTTCTTTTTAAGGGGAATGGTGGATCAAGGCTGGCAAGGAACACGGCTACATATACACTTAAAGAATATTTCATGATCAGACTTCACCCAGGGACCTCTGCTCTCTGTGGGTGGCCACCCCGAAGTTGAAATACTGAGGTGAATCCCACAAGAAGAGGCCAGGGATTGTGGTATATGGACCTGAGGTGCTCCTGTTGGTGAGTCGGACTTGTGTGTTAAATTCTGCAAGCCAGGAAGCCGTTTTCCCCTGAGGACTGTGTTTTTTTGTTTTTTCCCCCTTCATCACGCAGTATAAACTGTACTACAGGATTCTTTGCCGTTTCATGGACTACGTTCAATCTTTCTCTTTCTGAGATCTATTTGTGTGTTTCAAACTGGGGATGAAGATTTGGCCACTCGGGATGGCATCTGAGGGGAAAAAGGGATTACTAATTATGTGAATTTCCCTTGGGATTAATGAAGTATCTATCTATCTATCTACAGTGCATCCAGAAAGTATTCCCAGCGCATCACTTTTTCCACAGTTTATGTTACAGCCTTATTCCAAAATGGATTAAATTCGTTTTTTTCCTCAGGATTCTACACACAACACCCCATAATGACAACGTGAAAAAAGTTTACTTGAGGTTTTTGCAAATTTATTAAAAATAAAAAAAACTGAGAAATCCCATGTCCATAAGTATTCACAGCCTTTGCTCAATACTTTCTCGATACACCTTTGGCAGCAATTCCAGCCTCAAGTCTTTTTGAATATGATGCCACAAGCTTGGCACACCTATCCTTGGCCAGTTTCGCCCATTCCTCTTTGCAGCACCTCTCAAGCTCCATCAGGTTGGATGGGAAGCGTCGGTGCACAGCTTTTTAAGATCTCTCCAGAGATGTTCAATCGGATTCAAGTCTGGGCTCTGGCTGGGACACTCAAGGACATTCACAGAGTTGTCCTGAAGCCACTCCTTTGATATCTTGACTGTGTGCTTAGGGTCGTTGTCCTGCTGAAAGATGAACCGTCGCCCCAGTCTGAGGTCAAGAGCGCTCTGGAGCAGGTTTTCATCCAGGATGTCTCTGTACATTGCTGCAGTCATCTTTCCCTTTATCCTGACTAGTCTCCCAGTACCCCACAGCATGATGCTGCCACCATCATGCTTCACTGTAGGGATGGTATTGGCCTGGTGATGAGCGGTGCCTGGTTCCTCCAAACGTGACGCCTGGCATTCACACCAAAGAGTTCAATCTTTGTCTCATCAGACCAGAGAATTTTCTTTCTCATGGTCTGAGAGTCCTTCAGGTACCTTTTGGCAAACTCCAGGCGGGCTGCCATGTGCCTTTTACAAAGGAGTGGCTTCCGTCTGGCCACTCTACCATACAGGCCTGATTGGTGGATTGCTGCAGAGATGGTTGTCCTTCTGGAAGGTTCTCCTCTCTCCACAGAGGACCTCTGGAGCTTTGACAGAGTGACCATCGGGGTCTTGGTCACCTCCCTGACTAAGGCCCTTCTCCCCCGATCGCTCAGTTTAGATGGCCAGCCAGCTCTAGGAAGAGTCCTGGTGGTTTCAAACTTCTTCCACTTATGGATGATGGAGGCCACTGTGCTCATTGGGACCTTCAAAACAGCAGAAATTTTTCTGTAACCTTCCCCAGATTTGTGCCTTGAGACAATCCTGTCTCGGAGGTCTACAGACAATTCCTTTGACTTCATGCTTGGTTTTGCTCATACATGAACTGTCAACTGTGGGACCTTCTATAGACAGGTGTGTGCCTTTCCAAATCATGTCCAATCAACTGAATTTACCACAGGTGGACTTCAATAAAGCTGCAGAAACATCTCAAGGATGATCAGGGGAAACAGGATGGACCTGAGCTCAATTTTGAGCTTCATGGCAAAGGCTGTGAATACTTATGGACATGTGCTTTCTCAATTTGTTTATTTTGAATAAATTTGCAAAATCCTCAAGTAAACTTTTTTCATGTTGTCATTATGGGGTGTTGTGTGTAGAATTCTGAGGAAAAAAATGAATTTAATTCATTTTGGAATAAGGCTGTGACATAACAAAATGTGGAAAAAGTGATGTGCTGTGAATACTTTCCGGATGCACTGTAACTATCATCTGTCACTCATGAGCACTCAGTCACCGGGCATGTAAACGTATCAATGCTGGATTATAATACACTTAACCAGTCCGACTTCCATCTGATTTCTTTCAAGTATTAAGGGGGCGCGTACAGGAGAGAAGAGGGGCCGAGGACCGAATATTTTAATGCTGTTATATCCTTCAGACATCGTCCACTTCCCTCTCAGGTGGTGAAGTGTAGTAATTACATCCCATATCGGGCGATTGTTACACCAAGTCAAGTCAAGTTGGGGTGCACACACTACACGACGAAACAACTCGGAATCCCGGTTGGCAACCCCCCAGGCAGACATGTGGTCCCTCCGAAGATGACCCTCTATCTGCCGCAGCCAGGTGTTACGTGGGCGACCCCTTGTCCTGGTCCAGCCACTTGGGTCCCCAACAATGAGGATCTTACGAGCTGGATCACCCTCGGGTAATAGTGCCACATGGCTGTAGTGCCGTCACTGATGCCCCCTCACAATGCAGGTCATGTGCCTCATTCAGGACTCCATGAGCAACTCAAAGTCAAACCAACGGGACCCAAGGACTCTCTGGGGAGACACACATGAAGGAGTCTCAGGTCACTGGATAGCGTCCATGCCTCACAAACAGGGAGCACCAGGGCTCTAAAAACTTGGACCTTCATCCTTTTGCAGGTATCAGGAGCGCCACACACTCCTTTCCAGCGACCTCATGACCCCCCCATACTCTCCCAGTCCATATACTGACTTCATAGGAAGAGTCACCAGAGACACATGAATATCACTGCTGAGATAAGTAAACCTCTCGACGAGGTCGACACTCTCACTGCAGACAGACACCCTGCTGATGGCCGTGCCCAAGGGGTCATTAAAGGCCTGGCTCTTTGGTTTTTATCAGGACCCTCATGAGCCCAGACACTCAGACCCCTCACTCAGTCTCTCGAGCGCCCCAATCAGAGCTTCCATTGATTCCGTGAAAATCACAGCATCGTCAGCAAAGTGAAGATCCTTGAATCTCTCTTCACCAACTGATGCCCAACAGCCACTGGACCCCTTGACCTTGTCCAACACCCTGTCCATGCCAGCATTGAACTCAGTAGGAGCAGAACACACCAGTGATGGACCCCAGGATCAGCTGAGAGGGTCTGCCTCCACTCTGCACAGCACTCACAATACCAATGTACAAGCCCACGATGATATCCAGCAACCTCGAGGGGATCCTGCGAGCCCTCAGGATGTCTTACAGGGCCTGCAGCTCGATCAACTGAGTGGAACGCTTTGTGAAAATCGACAAAGAAACTCTACCGATATTCACGTTTGCGCTCCATGAGAACCCTCAGTGCCAGGATGCGGGCAATGGCAGACTTCTTAGGCGTAAAACCAGACTGCTCCGGTCGCGGGTAGGTGAGCAAGTGATCACGGATCCTATTGAGGACGACCCTAACGAGGACCTTACCCGGCACCGAGAGCAGTGTTATCCCCCTGTAGTTGCCGCAATGCAGGCGATCACCCTTCCCTTTCCGGACAGGGACGACAAGTCTAGTTTTCCAGTCAGTTGGGAGGATGCCATCATCTATATGCTACACCGATCCCTCTCCCACTTGGACAGAGGCAGTGGTGCTGTAAGAATTATGTTTCTAGACTTCTCCAGCGCCTTCAACACCATCCAACCTCTGCTCCTTAGGGTCAAGCTGACAGAGATGGGAGTAGATTCATACCTGGTGGCATGGATCGTGGACTGTCTTACAGACAGACCTCAGTATGTGCGTCTTGGGATCTGCAGGTCTGACATTGTGGTCAGCAACACAGGAGCGCCACAGGGGACTGTACTTTCTCCAGTCCTGTTCAGCCTATATACATCGGACTTCTAATACAACTCGGAGTCCTGCCACGTGCAAAAGTTCACTGATGACACTGCTATTGTGGGCTGCATCAGGAGTGGGCAGGAGGAGGAGTATAGGAACCTAATCAAGGACTTTGTTAAATGGTGCGACTCAAACCACCTACACCTGAACACCAGCAAAACCAAGGAGCTGGTGGTGGATTTTGGGAGGCCCAGACCCCTCATGGACCTCGTGATCATCAGAGATGACTGTGTGCAGATGGTGCAGACCTATAAATACCTGGGAGTGCGGCTGGATGATAAACTGGACTGGACTGCCAATACTGATGTGCTGTGTAAGAAAGGACAGAGCCGACTATACTTCATCAGAAGGCTGGCGTCCTTCAACATCTGCAATAAGATGCTGCAAATGTTTTACCAGAAAGTTGTGGCGAGCGCCCTCTTCTACGCGGTGGTGTGCTGGGGAGGCAGCATAAAGAAGAAAGACGCCTCATGCCTGGACAAACTGGTGAGGAAGGCAGGCTCTATTGTTGGCATGGAGCTGGACAGTTTGACATCTGTGGCAGAGCGACGGGCGCTGAGCAGACTCCTGTCAATCATGGAGAATCCACTGCATCTACTGAACAGGATCATCTCCAGACAGAGAAGCAGCTTCAGCGACAGACTGCTGTCACCGTCCTGCTCCACTGACAGACTGAGGAGATCGTTCCTCACCCACATTATGCGACTCTTCAATTCCACCTGGGGGGGGTAAACGTTAACATTATACAAAGTTATTGTCTGTCTGTATACCTGCATTGTTATCACTCTTTAATTTAATATTGTTATTATCAGTATGCTGCTGCTGGAGTATGGGAATTAATAAAGTATCTATCTATCTATCTATCTATCTATCTATCTATCTATCTATCTATCTATCTATCTATCTATCTATCTATCAATTATATAGTGCCTTTCACATTTCTATCTATCTATCTATTATATAGTGCCTTTCACATTTCTATCTATCTATCTATCTATCTATCTATCTATCTATCTATCTATCTATCTATCTATCTATCTATCTATCTATCTATCTATCTATCTATCTATCTATCTATCTATCTATCTATCTATCCAAAATGGAAGCAAAGATTGCTTGCAATGCCAGGAGGACAGCCTTACCACCCGCCTCGAGAACTTCACCCCAGGATACCACAGATCCCTGCAGCCTCCATCTGCCCCCAAAGTTTGTAGCAGTGCTACTATTAGTGAGAACTGCATCTCCCAGCAGTCCCTGCAGCGGCTGTTGGGGTCAAAAGTGGTCAAAGGAGTTTAATAGATAGATAGATAGATAGATAGATAGATAGATAGATAGATAGATAGATAGATAGATAGATAGATAGATAGATAGATAGATAGATAGATAGATACTTTATTAATCCCAATGGGAAATTCACATTCTCCAGCAGCAGCATACTGATACAATAAATAATATTAAATTAAAGAATGATCATAATGCAGGTGAAAAACAGACAATAACTTTGTATAATGTTAAATGTAACGTTTACCCCATTGGGTGGAATTAAATAGTCGCATAGTTTGGGGGACGAACGATCTCCTCAATCTGTCAGTGGAGCAGGATGGTGACAGCAGTCTGTCGTTGAAGCTGCTCCTCTGTCTGGAGATGATCCTGTTCAGTGGATGCAGTGGATTCTCCATAATTGATAGGAGTCTGCTCAGTGCCCTTCGCTCTGCCACAGATGTTAAACTGTCCAGCTCCATGCCAGCAATAGAGCTTGCCTTCCTCACCAGTTTGTCCAGGCGTGAGGCGTCTTTCCTCTTAATGCTGCCTCCCCAGCACACCACTGCGTAGAAGAGGGCGCTCGCCACAACTGTCTGATAGAACATCTGTGGCATCTTATTGCAGATGTTGAAGGACGCCAGCCTTCTAAGGTAGTATAACCGACTCTGTCCTTTCTTACACAGAGCATCAATATTGGCAGTCCAGTCCAATTTATCATCCAGCTGCACTCCCAGATATTTATAGGTCTGCACCATCTGCACACAGTCACCTTTGATGATCACGAGGTCCATGAGGAGTCTGGGCCTCCTAAAATCCACCACCAGCTCCTTGGTTTTGCTGGTGTTCAGTTGTAGGTGGTTTAAGTCGCACTATTTAACAAAGTCATTGATTAGGTCCCTATACTCCTCCTCCAGCCCATTCCTGATGCAGCCCACAATAGCAGTGTCGTCAGCGAACTTTTGCACGTGGCAGGACTCCGAGTTGTATTGGAAGTCCGATGTATATAGGCTGAACAGGACTGGAGAAAGTACAGTCCCCTGCGGTGCTCCTGTGTTGCTGACCACAATGTCAGATGTGCAGTTCCCAAGACGCACATACTGAGGTCTGTCTTTAAGATAGTCCACGATCCATGCCACTAGGTATGAATCTAATCCCATCTCTGTCAGCTTGACCCTAAGGAGCAGAGGTTGGATTGTGTTGAAGGTACTAGAAAAGTCTAGAAACATAATTCTTACAGCACCACTGCCTCTGTCCAAGTGAGAGAGGGATCGGTGTAGCATATAGATGATGGCATCCTCCGCTCCCACCTTCTCCTGATATGCAAACTGCAGAGGGTCAAGGGTGTGTTGAACCTGTGGCCTAAGGTGGTGAAGCAGCAGCCTCTCCATGGTCTTCATAGGAGGGCACGTGGCCAAGGGGAGAAAGGTGTGTTTCGTTGTTGTATTTTGTGTTCCGTTTTCCTGACAGACTGCCTTCTGTTGATTAAGCCATAATTAGTTTTGTGTCCTGGATTGTATTCATTGTTGGGGTCTGGATTGTCTTCTGTCTACCTGTGACCTGAGGACTGATTGTGGATTCACTGGCTTCCCCGCAAGTATAGGAGCGCTCCTGAACCATCCATCCGTCTTCACCCTTACAGTGTCTACCGGTAGGACTGCTTTTCATTCCCTTGCAGATCTCTGGACTCACTATCGTCATCTCTCATTTCATCCGGTGTTGTTTCCATGGACTTTGCTGTGTGGAGTTGTGTGTGTTTATATGTTTGATGTAATATCGCCATAGGGGTACTGGGGTGGTATTATTGGTTTCATTTATATTATTTAATTTCATTATATTCTTTAATTCCTGTTAGTTCCTAGTGTGCTGTATTTTTATCTCTGTGAGTGTGTGTGGGTCGAGTCAAGGCTGAGACCATCCCTGGGATCCTCTATAAAAAACAAATAAATCACCGTCATCTTGACGGGGTGAATCGTAGCGGCATTGGACCTCTACAAGCTGGTTCACCACCTGTGCCATCTCAGTGAGAATGGGTGGTTCACAGCTAATTGGAGGATTGGCCTTCAGAACCTTGTGCACTGCTTTACCTGTGGGCTTATGATGCAGTTAGGACCACCCAGTGTCACTCCTAGCTTCCTGACTGCTGCTAGGTTGCTAACCCCCCATCCCGCCAGCAGGTTGTCTGACTTCCACTCACCAACTTTGCAGACATAGTTAAACCAATGAGATTGTAACTCACCTGCATAAGATTGTTGGATCTCAGAGACCCAATCAAGCAAGCCTACTGCAGTGTCAAGAATTTTCTGGAGCTCACAGCTGGGCCGGGTTTCTTTTGCACTGGGCTGATCCTCTTTTAGGGGAGCACAGACTCTGAAAATGGATGAAATGTTTCACTTCATCCGAGCCAGCAGGTGGCACTGTTGTGCAGACTGCAGCATACAAAATGCCAGTGTGATGCCCTGGGTCAAACTTTTTCAGATATGGTTGAACCATTGAGATTGTACCTCACCTGCATAAGATTGTTGGGTCTCAGAGACCCAATCAAGCAAGACCACCACAGTGTCAAGGAAGGGACAATAAAATCTGCCGGAGCCATTTTGCTAAAGCCAATAGAATTTTCTGGAGCTCACAGCTAGGCCAGGTTTCATTTGCACTGGGTTGATCCTCTTTTGGGGTGCAGAGACTCTGAAAGTGGATGTTTTACTTCATTTGAGCCAGCAGGTGGCACTGTTGTGCAGACTGTACCATACAAAATGCCAGTGCGATGCCCAGGGTCAAAATGTTAGGTTCCAACAAAATGGAACTATAGGGGAACTGTGTACAATTTGGTCCAGTTCAGTCAAACAATGTAGAACTGTAATAATTACTCTGAGCCAGCTGGTGGCACTGGTGGGCAGACTGTAGCACACGGGGTTTGGGCACGCCACTGGGACCCCAAAGGTCAAAAGTGTAGACTTTCAAGTTTAATTCAAGGGGTTTACCAAAGATATCATCATGTGAGATGTTTAGGAGTGACAGGGTCCCCCCCACCCCCATTTCCAGGGGCTCAAAAGTATTTGGACATTTGACTGACAAGCTGTTCCATAGCCAGGTGTCAGCAGGTCCCCTCGTTAACTGTTAGAAGGTCTGCAGTTGATGCCAGGTATGCAGTTTGCATTTGGAAGCTGTCACTGTGACACTGTGTCACTGTGGGGAGGGTTGCACGCCACTGGGACCCCAAAGGTCAAAAGTTTGGGGTCAAGATAGTTTATCTTGTCTGTATAGTTCTATGCAAAATGTGTTCCAGATTGGTCAAAGGGTGTAGATTTGCAATAACTTCTAAGTGCCATGGCACTGGCGTGCAAACTGTACTGCACAGGAAAAGCAAAGACCCTTGGGGGTCCCAGGGGCACAAATTTAAATTCCAAAGTGGTCTCTCTTGTCCCTATGTTTTCTGCTGCATGTTTTCATCATTTATCAATATCATCACTTTGCGTTTTATTCAGAATTCTCTTTGTGTCTGTAGGGTGGGATCTTGAAGGGGGTGAACCAGGGCAGGGGGGGATTCTTGGCTGCCTGACAGACGACAAATAAAGCAACAGTGCTAATGCTACATGATTCAAAGTGGGCTTTACAAACCTCCACTACCAGGAAAATTAAACCAACTTCATGAAGTCTCCACATGGACAGACCTGAATAAACACACACGGTGAAGATCAGCCAGACCATCTCAATCAAACACAGAGAACCGAGTCTGACCCTGGTGGTCACTACCACGAGGCGGCTCATTGATCTTGCCGGCTGTCTCCTCTTGTTTCATGGTGGCTCTGCCTGCCTGTCCAACTCGAGTCAGGTCCATAAGTATTTGGATGGTGACATCATTTGGGTCCTTTTGGCTCTGAACACCACCACCACAATGGATCTGAAATGAAGCAATCAAGATGTGATAAAGTGTAGACTTTCAAGTTTAATTCAAGGGGTTTACCAAAGATATCATCATGTGAGATGTTTAGGAGTGACAGGGTCCCCCCTCCCCCCCATTTCCAGGGGCTCAAAAGTATTTGGACATTTGACTGACAAGCTGTTCCATAGTCAGGTGTCAGCAGGTCCCCTCGTTAACTGCTAGAAGGTCTGCAGTTGATTCCAGGTATGCAGTTTGCATTTGGAAGCTGTCACTGTGAACTCTGTCTGTGAGGTCCATGGACATAAAAACAGGCCATCATTAGGCTGAGACAACCAAACAAACCCTTTACAGAGACAGCAGAGACACCAGGGGCCTCATGTATAAACGGTGTGTACGCACAGAAATGTTGCGCATGAGCGTTTCCACACTCAAATCACGATGTATAAAACCTAAACTTGGCGTAAATCACGCACATTTCCATGGTACCTCATACCCTGGTGTATGCAATTTCTCGGTTTTGCAGACTGGCGGCACCCAGCGTCACAGCAGTGCTACTGTTCCTGTGTGATCACTGTTTCTTTCTTAGCTCCACATTCCTGACGCAGCTTTATAAATACACTGAAATTAACTGCATATTGTTTATTAGTGTAATGAATCTGATTGTAATTAACCTGCAGCAATATAATGGGCCAGGGAATAGCCATAGTATTCCAAATACCATAACTGCTTTAGCATTGTTACTCTCACTGCATCTTCTTCTTCTTCCAGCTGCTCCCGTTAAGGGTTACCACTGCGGATCATCTTTTTCCATATTACTCTCACTGCACCACTCAGAGTATTTATATCACTGTATCTGAGTGGGGAATCACAGCAGCAGCTGATTGGGAAGAGAATTATCGTTATACAGCATGAAGCAGACGCTGCCTGAGCCACGGCAAAACGTGAATGTCCTTGAGTGGCCCAGCCAGAGCCCAGACTTGAATCTGATTGAACATCTCTGGAGAGATCTTAAAATGGCTGTGCACTGACGCTTCCCATCCAACCTGATGGAGCTTGAGAGGTGCTGCACAGAGGAATGGGCCAAACTGGCCAAGGATAGGTGTGCCAAGCTTGTCGCATCATATTCAAAAAGACTTGAGGCTGGAATTGCTGCCAAAGGTGCACTGACAAAGTATTGAGCAAAGGCTGTGAATACTTATGGACATGGGATTTCTCAGTTTTTTTTTTATTTTTAATAAATTTGCAAAAACCTCAAGTAAACTTTTTTCACGTTGTCATTATGGGGTGTTGTGTGCAGAATTCCGAGGAAAAAAATGAATTTAATCCAATTTGGAATAAGGCTGTAACCTAACAAAAGGTGGAAAAAAGTGATGCGCTGTGAATACTTTCCGGATGCTCTGTAACTTTCCAGTTACACATTTCTTTCACTATCTTCAAATTAGGAACTTTGTTAAACTGAACCTGCCCGATTTTCCTCATCTTGCACTCTCGTCCACACTGGAAAAAATATTGCTCAGTTTCGAGGACTTAAAACACCATCTCTGCGACATATAAAATTATTTTACAGTCCCTCCCTTTCAAAGATCCAAGGGGACAATGGGAACAAGATCTCAGAAAGGGAGTGCAAAGTAGCAATGCAGAGAATTCACTCGAGCTCCAAATGCGCAAAGCATACAATTATACAACTCAAAATTATATAATCAAGCTCATCTGTCTCGCCTAAAACTGTTTCCAGGGTGAGGTCCAACCTGCGAATGCTGCAATCGAGCTCCAGCCTCACTGGGTCACATGTTTTGGGCCTGCACCAAATTAACATCATTTTGGACCAATATTTTTAAGTGCCTTTCAGACAGCCTGGGGGTCACAATCCCTCCTAACCCGTCAACAGCTGTGTTTGGTGGGCTCAGAGGGGCTTACAGTGGAGAAGGACACACAAAGTGCAATGCCCTTCACTACACTATTGGCACGTAGACTTGTGTTGCTCAACTGGAAGACTCCTAATTCTCCTCTTTAAAATCTGTAGGAAACCAATGTTTTATACTACTTGACATTGGAAAAAATCAAATTCTCAGTTGGAGGATCTGTGCAGAACTTTTTCAAAACCTGGCAGGATCTGATCAATGATATTTTAGAATAAGCTCTTAAAGCACCGAGGAAGCAATTCTCTCAAGACATCTACGCATTTCTTTCTCTTCTCCATTCACCTTAATTGCCCTGTTAAACTCATCAGTTTAGGTCTGTTTACAAGCTTTAAGGTTTACCCCACTGGCCATGCTCTCTTTCTCAGGGGTTAGGGGGTCGATTTGTTTTCAATCCTATTTTTTTTGTAAAAACTGATCTATTTGTATAGAATGATTACAATAAAATTAAAAAAATAAAAAGTTTTCAGCTCAATTCCATTTATTTTTGTCTAAAGCTCTTCGGTTGGCGCAGGTGCACAGAGCACTGTGACACGTTCAAGGATGAAATGCATTCTTTTAACTAATTACATAATAAGGAAACAAAGCGACACAGATTTGTTTAAACAGGCCGGTAAACAAGACGGTGAAACCAGTAATTGGACCTGAAAATCTGTCCATTAAGTAACTGCTGGCCTATGAGAAAAACCACAGAGCTGTTCTGAAGACGGTTTCTGCCCAGTATGCAGTCTAATGTGTGGCAGAGCGACGGGTGCTGAGCAGACTCCTGTCAATCATAGAGAATCCACCGCATCCACTGGACAGGATCATCTCCAGACAGAGGAGCAGCTTCAGCGACAGACTGCTGTCACCGTCCTGCTCCACTGACAGACTGAGGAGATTGTTCCTCCACCACACTATGTGACTCTTCAATTCCAGCCAGGGTGGTAAACGTTTACATTATACAAAGTTATTGTCAGCCTGTATACCTGCATTGTTATCACTCTTTAATTTAATATTGTTTTTCATCAGTATTCTGCTGCTGGAGTATGGGAATTTCCACTTGGGATTAATAAAGTATCTATCTATCTAATGTCTTGTTGAGGTGTACCTTTTTGAAAATTCAAAATGCCGGTCTCAAGCAGAGAAGACTGCTCGGGGCCTGAAGCCTATCCAAATTCTCAAAGGCGTTGATCCAGCAGAATTCTTTCAGCTTACAGGGTGAGTTGTACACTCGGTGGACATTAAAGGCAAGCAAATTTAAGACTAAAACCAAGAAGCATGTCTGTATGTAACGAGTTGTGGTAATGGTTGGGGGGGTTGGGGGTGTGGGAGAACTAACCAACTGACTGATGCAGAAACCATTAAACCTTCAAGAAGGATCTGAAGGAGATACTGAGACAGTTTAGCTACTAGCTAAAACAAATGTGCGGCCAATGGCCTGAATGGTCTCCTCTCGTTTTGTCAGGTTTCTTACATACCTGTGAGAATTCTCTCGGGGTGAATTTCTCCAGATTGGTTTCGTGAAGATCAGCCTTTACTCGGGATGTTTCTGTTACACTATAACAACTTTTATTCCTGTAAATCTGCAGCAAGGCCTGGCTGTGGCACCATAGATGCTCCTAAAGATGCCTTTTCTTGCAGTTCGTACAGAGTGATGGTGATTGGTAGGGAGACGAGAAATCCTAAAAGATTCTTTAGATCAGGGTTGTCAAACTCCAGTCCTGGAGGGCTACAGTGGCTGCAGGTTTTAATTCTTACCATCTTCATTAGTGACCCGTTTTCACTGTTATTTCTTTTAATTAACTTTTAGTTGTTTGTTTTCCTTAATTAGCAGCCAAACAATAATGAGACACAAAACAAGGTGCCACATGACCAGCTCACCTATGCCCATCACACAATATCTGAATATAAAGAAAGGTGAAGGTCTCACTAAGGTTGATCTTTCAGGTCACCAAAACATTTTAACAGAAAAAAAAAAACAGAAAATTAACAGTTTTGGAAACGTCTGCTGTGGCTGAATGAGAGCCGCAACAAGCCATGAAATTAAACAACAGGCTTAATTATCACCACGAATCAGCGTCTCATTAAGAAATTAGTTGGAGTGAAATTTGTTAGTGTTTGAAGTCCCAGTTTAGCTGGTCATCTGTCGGTTCATTTCACGTCTTATTTCAGTTTTGCTGAGATTTAATGAAGAAAACCATCAATTCAGAGGACTGAATCCTTCTACCAGGGCTATTAAAACGATGAGAAAAAAGTGAATTAGTAGTGAAAACTGGTCACTGATTAAGAAAAGGGTTAGAATGAAAACCTGTAGTCACTGCAGCCCTCCAGGCCTGGAGTTTGACGCCCATGCTTTAGATGACACCTGTTGACGTCAGCACCCTGGCACTATCCCCTATCTATCTATCTATCTAATGGTGCCTTTCACCTACCTACCTACCTGTCTGTCTGTCTCCACAGCTGGCACAGCTCAAATTCTGTCCTTTCCAGTATGTGTGAGTGGTACCTATGGACCACATCTTTGTGAAAAAACATTTGCCACATTCAGAACACCAATTTGTCTTCTCTTTAGCACAAATTTGTGTGTGCTACCAAGGACAGCTACTTTGAGAATTGTTTGCCACACTCAGAACATAAAAAAGGCTTCTATCCTCTGTGAATGTATCTGTGTCATGGATACCTGTTATGGTCAAATAATTGTTTGCCACATTCAGAACAAGAACATGACCTTTCTACAGTACAACCTTGCATATGTATCTTTTGGAGACTGCTAGGATCAGGACATTGTCTGCCACACTCTGAACAGCAATATGTTTTTCTTTTCTCTAGTGTGAAATCTTGTGTGGCTCTGAAGAGCATTACTATTAGTGAACCGTTTGCCACATTTAGAACAGCAATAGGGCTTCTCTGTAGTGTGAGTTCGTATGTGCTGCCGAAGATTGCCACTGTCAGTGAATCCTTTACCACATTCAGAACACCAGTAAGGTTTCTCTCCAGTGTGGATCCTTCTGTGGGTCTGAAGGTTGCTTATCTGTGAGAATCGTTTTCCACACTCTGGACAGCAATGAGGTTTCTCTCCAGTGTGAATTCTCATGTGCCTATTAAGTCCGCTGCTGTAAGAGAACCGTTTGCCACATTCAGAACAGCTGTGAGGTTTTTCTCCAGTGTGAATTCTTCTGTGTTCATAAAGACTGCTGCTGCTGGAGTATAGTACACCACATTCAGAACAGGAATATGGCTTCTCTCCAGTATGAATTCGTGTGTGTGTCTCAAGAGTGCTGCTGTTAGAGAATTGTTTGCCACATTCAGAACAGCCGTAAGGTTTTTCTCCAGTGTGGACTCTCATGTGCCTCTGAAGATTTCTTCGATGTGAGAATCGTTTGCCACATTCAGAACAGCCATAAGGTTTTTCACCAGTGTGAATCCTTGTGTGCCTCTGAAGGCTGCTTATTTGTGAGAATCCTTTCCCACATTCAGAACAGCAATGGGGTTTCTCTCCAGTGTGGATCCTTCTGTGGGTCTGAAGGTTGCTTATATATGAGAATTGTTTGCCACATTCTAAACAGCAATGGGGTTTCTCGCCTGTGTGACTTCGCATGTGTCTATTAAGACCGCTGCTGTAAGAGAACTGTTTGCCACATTCAGAACAGGCATATGGCTTCTTTCTTGTACAAATCAACTTATGATCTTCACAGTCAGGAGTGTTTATGAACATTTTTCTGCATTTTCTGTAGGTCTGCAATGTCTCTTCATTCATTTCACATATTTGTTTTTGATCCGTGTGGACGACTTCTTGCTGTATTAATTTGACAGTAGTAAGAGAACTACACTGTAAAGAGGCTGGGGCCAAATTCTCTGACCCTCTTGTTGGTCTCTTTATCTTCTCTATGTCCAGTTTGTCTTGTAGTCGGCACTGAAGAGAGGGCTGAGTAAATGAAGATGGGGTGAAGTTGCCATTCCCCTGCAAATCTGAAAAAAAAAAAACAAAACCAGTTTAGGTAATTTTGAAATAACAAATAAATAAAATATAAGAAAAGAGATGGGCAGTACACTGGTTGGTGCTGCTGCCTCACAATGAGTTTCCATGATCTCCTGATGTCTGTTTAGGTTCTCCAATTCTCCTCTCTTATCCCAAAGATGTATCTGCTCTGTCAATCACCATCTCTAAACTGGCCTGGAGCTGACTAAGTGTGGATTTGTGTGCCAGTGTGCCCGGCCGTGGACTGGCATCCACTCTCAGGCCGATGTCACCTTTCAAGGCTGCCCACAACCCTAGGTTAAGAAAATAGATAAGTGGATTAGAATGGGATCTGACAAGATTTCATGAAGCGTGCCCGCGTTCAAGTCCCTCCATGTCCAGAAGTCACTGATGCCCCCTCACTCTTTGGTATTTTCACTGCTCTTACAAAGCCCGATGTTCTTGGTGCTCTTTGTCATTTCTATCCAGCTCTGCTTCTTGATCTTTAATAGGACCCTGCAGTGGATATGACACCTTTAATGATGGACTCCAAGAGCTTTGTCTTTTTCCTACATAACCAGTGACATTCAACTCCACTGTTATGCATTGTGAAGGAAATACAAGTCACAGGAGGTTCTGTGCAAGCTTTACAACACACTGGTGAGGCCTCATCTGGAGTCATGTGTGCAGTTTTGGTCTCCAGGCTACAAAAAGGACAAAGCAGCACATGAAAAGGTCCAGAGAAGAGCGACTAGGCTGACTCAGGGCTACAGGGATGGAGTTATGAGGAAAGATTAAAAGAGCTGAGCCTTAAGGAGATTAAGAGGAGAACTGACTGAAGTGTTTAAAATGAGGAAGGGAATTGGTGCAGTGGATCGAGACGGCGACAATAAAATGAGTTCATCAAGAACACAGGGACACCATTGGAAACTTAAGGGGAAATTTCACACAAACATTAGGAAGTTTTTCTTTACACAGAACCACAGACACGTGGAGTAAGTGACCAAGTAGTGTGGTAAACAGTAAGACTTTACGGACTTTCAAAACTCGACTTGATATTACTTTAGAAGAATTAAGTGGACAGGACTGGTGAGCTTTCATGGGCTGAATGGCCTCTTCTCATCCTGATTGTTCACGTTTTAACAAAGAATAACACTGCGACAAACACGGAGATGGAAAGACACCCACACCAAATAAAAGTAAAGCCCCACATTGGGAATGTGTATTTAATAATGAGTGCTGTTCCAGCCTTACCAGCTTCACCATGGATCCTGCTCAGGATAAAACGGGTTTAGCCACCTTTTCAGATTAAATCACCTTGCTGCTGTTACGGCCACAGTAGGAGTTTAAAAACTCGAGGTGATGTTACTTTAGAAGAATTAAGTGGATAGGAATGGCGAGCTTTGTTGGGCTGAATGGCCTGTTCGCATCTCAGTTGTTTTAATAAACTAGAGAAGGGCTAGGTGGGCAGCTGAACCACAACAGTGACAATCTAGGACATGTGTTTGGGTTTTCCTTTCTTTAATATGATTATTTATACAAATTACCTATGCTAATTTGCATTCAAAAACTTATAAACATGTACTTGCATCAGGATGGCAACTGTGGAGAAGCGTTTAGCACAGCTCCCTCATTGTTCCAACCCTCCAGGGTTTAAGGTCTGCCCAGTAGTTTTCCACATCAACTTTGCATGTTTCCTCACATGTCAGCTTATTTGAAATGGTGACTCTAAATTGGCTCGACGTGGCATTGAGTGTGTGGGTGATGGGGGTCTGCCTCGTGTCTGATGCTGATAAGATAGCACAGGATCTGGCCTCCTAGATTGCGTTTGAGAATATTATGGAGCGTCACATATATGTATTATAGCTCCAAGTGCATAATGGACCAGTGAACCTTCTCCATGCACTCTTTATGTGTGCCTAACAAGCACCGTAAGAAAAGGGACTGTGGCTGGGACAAACGCTGATGGATGTACAACTTTTCACAATGCGCTTTTAGAGTAAACGTTTCTCTGTGTGTGAGGATACGAGTCTGTCCACATGACAAGTGAAAGGTGAATCAAATCTACCACAGCCTGTCAAAAAGACGAGACATCTGCTGATTCCAACTCGGGTTGAGTGAAGTTTTTTGCAAAATGTGTGGCTTAGCTGCATCAGAACTGAGGAAATATTTTTAACATGCAGGTGACAGGTGTAACAGAGCAAGATGCAGAGGACAGAAAGATATGGAAGAAGATGATCCGCTGTGGCAACCCCTAACGGGAGCAGCCGACTGAAGATGAAGATTTCATTAAATATACTTTCCTACAGTACTTAACTACAAAAATCAGAACATTATTATGAAAAGTCATGTGCTGGACACTTTGGATCTTTATTGGTTAGATCAGCTATCACAGAGTGTCTTGCACCACAGCCGTTGGTCTCCTATTCAATCAAATGTGTATGCTGCTCTCACTTATGACAACCAACATTCAAATTTGTGAATGTTCTCTGTTTCATTTACTTTCACCTTTCCCCACATTACTCACTTCTTTCCATGCTTTCAGACGATGGCTGCTCTTCGTTTCCTTCACTGACTTTCTCCTCAAACTCCGATTTCAGCTCCAGAGAATTCTGCTGGGTAGCCAGTTGTCCCGTATTACTGAGCCAGGCCTGTAAACCGTAGTGAGACTCTTCACAGATATCTTCCTTGAAAATCTCCCCAGTTTCACGGTTTTGCAGTTCAGGTCTAACAGACAAATCTTCCAGTTCCTCGACTTTAATTTCAATTGTCTCCTTGCGCTCCTCCTCTTGAAAAACGGAAGATCCCCCTTCACAATCCTCCAGTTTCACACACAGATCATCTGCTGCATCCCGCTCACAGTCCTCTGTTTTAATGTGCACCACCGCCTTTTCAGCCACCCCGTTATCTCTGTTGGTTGAGGTCATGCTCCGTGTAAAACTCTTCTCCCCCCCAAGTGTCTGCTCTTCTCTTCTTCGGTTCACTTCTCGCATAAACATCTCTGGCCTGGAGGCCATTGGACATCACTGTCTGACCATGTGGACTGGGAAGGGGGCTCCCTGTAAAATTAAAAGTGACAGAATTACTTCACAAAGTCGGCAAAAATAGAGAGAGAGAGAGAGAGAGAGAGAGAGAGAGAGAGAGAGAGAGACAAGCTGTGCTGCCCATCTAAGGCAGGTTGAAATCTAAGTAAACAACATTGACCTTACTGCAGTCATATGTCTCTGTTATATGCCATCTGACATGGGATATTTATGATGTGCCATCTGTTGGAATGACATATGCAGTGCATTTTATTATAAAGACATCATTGTCTTACAATGTGGACTGGGAAGGGAGGCTCACTGTAAAAACAGATGTGACAGAATTACTTCATAAAGTCGCCAAAAATAGTTTGTCTGCATTTCAGGGTGAACTTCCAGCTCTTTTATCCAAATACAAAAAGCTATCAATGATGTTTCACGTGGGACAAGCTGTGCTGCCCATCTAAGACTGGTTGAAATCTGAGTAGCCAACATCGACCTCGGCGCAGTGCATCACGCAATGCATATATCTATGTTATATGCCATTTGACATTGGATGTTTATGATGCGCCACCTGTTGAAATCCCACATGCAATGCATTTTATTATAAAGACATCACTGTCTGATCATGTGGGCTGGAAAGGGGGCTCCCTGGAAAAATAAACGTGACAGAATTACTTCAGAAAGTTGACAAAAATAGACAAGAGATAAGCTATGCTGCCCATCTAATACAGGTGGAAATCTAAGGAACCAACATTAACCTTCCTGCAGTGGATATGTCTCTGTTATATGCCATCTGACATGGGAGGTTTATGATGCGCCATCTGTTGGAATGACAAATGCAATGCATTTTATTATAAAGACATCACGGTCTTACAATGTGGGCTCCCTGTAAAAATAGAAATGACAGAATTACTTCATAAAGTCGCCAAAA
Organism: Erpetoichthys calabaricus; assembly: GCF_900747795.2. NCBI lineage: Eukaryota > Metazoa > Chordata > Cladistia > Polypteriformes > Polypteridae > Erpetoichthys > Erpetoichthys calabaricus. The sequence goes on along the minus strand of NC_041398.2, from coordinate 15,855,389 downwards.
ATAGCTTGTCTGCATTTCTGGGTTAACTTCCAGCATTTTTTAACCAAATGCAAAAAAAAAAAAAAAAAACAACCAATGATGTTTTATGTGGGACAAGCTATGCTGCCCATCTAAGATGGGTTGAAATCTGAGAAACCAACATTAACATCGGCGCAATGCATCAAGCAATGCAAATGTCTCTTTTATATGCTATTTGACATTAGAGGTTTATGATGCGCCACCTGTTGTAATGCAAAATTCAATGTTTTTATTATAAAGACATCATTGTCATACCATGTGGGCTGGGAAGGGAGGCTCCCTGTAAAAATAAAAGTGACAGAATTACTTCATAAAGTCGTAGAAATAGCTTGTCTGCATTTCAGGCTGAACTTCCAGCTCTTTTATCCAAATACAAAAAAAGCTACCAGTGATGTTTTATGTGGGACAAGCTGTGCTGCCCGTCTAAGATGGGTTTAAATTTGAGTAACCAACACTGACCTTGGCACAGTGCATCATGCAATGCATATGGCTTTCTTATATGCCATTTGACATGGGATGTTTATGATGCGCCACCTGTTTGAATGCCACATGCAATGCATTTTATTATAAACACATCTTACAATGTGGGCTGGGAAGGGAAGCTCCCTGTAAAAATAGAAATGACAGAATTACTTCATAAAGTCGCAAAAAATGGCTTCTCTGCATTTCTGAGTTAACTTCCAGCTTTTTTAACCAAATACAAAAAAAAAAAAAAAACTACCAATGACGTTTTATGTGGGACAAGTTGTGCTGCCCATCTAAGATTGGTTGAAATCTGAGTAATCAACATTGACATTGGCACAGTGTATCACGCGATGCATATGTCTCTGTTACATGCCACCTGACATGGGATGTTTATGATGCGCCACCTGTTGGAATGACAAGTTCAAGGCATTTTATTATTAAAAAAAAAAAAAATGTGATGTGCCATATGTTGGAATGAGAGAGACACAGCAATCACATGGACATGCAGATAGATACTTTTCCTTTTATTAAGGGTGGACCCGTAACGCTGGACTCTTTCAGGGCGGATGTCGACTTTTTTTGAAAGGAAGGGCGAACAGTGTTGATCAACTGTAGGCGGTGACAAAACCCAGCGTTATGTCTTAGGTGGGCTCTCTTTGCTAGAAGGAAAGTTAGCTTCATTGGTCTGACTGAGATTTCCTCGTGATTAGCGAGGAGCAAACGATAAAAATGGCATGGACATCTGGCGAGAGATCAACACGAACGTGTAAAGCAAAATACTCCGTGGACGCCGTTTCGCATATTATTGCTGAATTGGACTCCGATTTTGATGCCAGCGATCAAAAACAAATGTGCGGTACCAGCATCAGCTGATCGATCCCCATCCGATCGTGGTGCTGACAAGGCTTGTGTAGCTGCTGCGCCTATGACAACGTCCACCCGGGAGGACCGCCACTTATAAATGACAAGAGATACAAACCAGACTGTGATGAAACCGCGTTGTGTGAAGACAGCCTGGCAGCCAGCCTGACGCCTATTCCTGGCAAACCGGTGGGCTTCGGCACGCAGCAACAGGTGTTTTCGACTGATTTCTGTGTGAAACCATCGCTTTGTGGGCTTTTCGGAAAACTGTTTTTTGGGAAAAAAAAATGTTCTGCCCTCATAGAGTTGAGAAGTATTGGGGTTCTAGTGAACCCCAAATGGGGGCGGGCGCATATAGAAGACTGTATTCTTAAAGTTGATGATTTGCATATATTCAAAGAGAATTCACTGCATATATGAAAAGTGCATGTTAGTACAGCAAGGGTTAAATCACAAAAAGGCTTATGTCTGTATATCGTTTCATTTTTCTTAGCAAGCTGGAAACCAACAACAGCATTTCATGAGTCAAAGTCAGGTATGTAGAGGGAGGCTAACAAGCAAGACCCCCCCACACACACCCCCTTTACTACGGGTGACGAGTGTGAACGGAGGACTACAGATAATGCTATTACATGTTCTACATTACAAACTGAGTGGAGACGAAGTACAGTGCTGTGATTTCTTATTTTTTTTTGCATGTTCATCACATTTTAATGTATAGATAGCTGGATTAGCAGATCATTGGGAATCCGTTATATCATTACAGAAGGACTTGAATAGCAGACAGGCTTGGGCAGATTTGTGGACGATGAAGTTTAATGTCACACATAGGAAGTAAAAATGTGAGGTCTGAATACATGATGGGCGGTCAGAAAATCGAGAGTCCCCCTTATGAGAAGGATTTAGGTGTCATAGTGGACTCTAAGCTATCAACCACCAGGCAGTGTTGAGAAGCCATTAAGACGGCTAACAGAATGTCAAGTTATATAGTGCCTTGACGTGTGCAGTACAAGTCACAGGAGGTTCTGCTCAAGCTTTATAACACACTGGTGAGGCGTCATCTGGAGTCCTGTGTGCAGTCTAATCTTTAAAACTGTTTGATGATCTGAAACATTTAAGCGTGACAAACATGCAAAAAATAAGAAATCAGGAAGGGGGCAAATACTTTTTCACAACATTGTATATTTGTACCACCACTGACACCATGGTGTGACCCTGAGCGAGTCACATCACCCACCTGTTCTAAACTTGGGGGGAAAAAAAAACCCAAAAAGGAATGTAACCCATCGTATTTCAAACTTTGTAAGTCGCTTTGGATAGAAGTGTCTACCAAATTAATAACCAAGTCTCAAGAATAAGGAAGATGAGCAGATGTGCCGTAACTACTGGAGTATAAATTTGATAGGCCCTCCATCATACTTTGTAAGTTGCTTTGGATAGAAGCATCAGCCAAATAAATAACATGTCAATGCAATGCTAATTTTCAAGAATAAGGGAGATGAGCAGCGGTGCAGTAACTACAGGGGTATAAAGTTGATAGGCCCCTCCATCAAACTTTCTAAGTCGCTTTGGATAGAAGCGTCGGCCAAATAAATAACATGACAATGCAGTGCTAGATTTCAAGAATAAGGGAGATGAGTAGTGGTGCAGTAACTACAGGGATATAAAGTTGAAAGGCCCCTCCATCAAACTTTGTAAGTCGCTTTGGATAGACGCATTAAGCAAATAAGTAACGTGTCAATGCAGTGCTAAGTTTCAAGAATAAGGGAGATGCGCAGAGGTGTCGGAACTACAGGGGTATAAAGTTGATAGACCCCTCCATCAAACTTTGTAAGTCACTTTGGATAGACGCGTCAACCAAATAAACAACATGTCAGTGCAGTGCCAAGTTTCAAGAATAAGGGAGATTAGCAGAGGTGCCGTAACTATAGGAGTATAAAGTTGATAGGACCTCCATGAAAGAATGGGAAAGAGTGATGGACCCTGGGCTGAGAGGAGAGGTGGAGATCTGTGAGCAGCAGTGTGGTTTCATGCCAGGAGAGGGCACCACAAATGTGATATTTGCTTTAAGAGTGTTGAAGGAGAAGTAGAGAGAAGGTCAGAAGGAATAGCACTGTATGTTTGTGGACTTAACTAAGCGTATGACACAGTGCCAAGAGAGGAGTTACGGTCCTGCATGAGGAAGTTGGGAGTGGCAGACAAGTATGTGAGGGTGGTGCAGGATATGCACGGGGACAGTGTGACAGGCGGGTTCAAGGTGACAGTGGGATTACCTCAGGGATCGGCTCTAAGCCTTTTTCCCGTTTGCAATGGTGAAGGCAGGTTGACACATAAGGTCAGACAGGAGTCTCTGTGATGTTCACGGCTGCAGAGAGAGTAGACAGCAGGATGAAACAAACCAGGAGAGATGGAGGTATGCACTGGAGAGTCAGTAGGAGTAAGACGGAGTACATGAGTGTGAATGAGAGGCAAGGTGGTGGAAGGAGCAGAGGTGGTGAAATTAGACAAATTTAAAGATTCGGGATCAACAGACCAGAGCAATGGAGAGTGTGGTGGAGAGGTGAAGAAGAGAGTGAAGGCAGGGTGGCCTGGGTGGAGAAGAGCGTCAGGAGTGATTTGCGATAGAAGAATATCTGCAGGAGTGAAAGGGAAGGTCTATAAAACGGTAGTGAGACCAGCTATGTGGTGTGGTATGGAGGAGGCACAGCTGGAAGTGGCGGAGCTGAAGATACTCTGAAGTTCACTTGGTGTAACGAGGGCAGACAGGATTAGGAGTGAGACAATTAGAGGGACAACACCGGTATAACAGCGTGGTGACCAAATGGGAGAGGAGAGATTGAGATGGTCTGGGCACGTGCAGAGGAGAGATGAGGGAGGGGTACATTGGCAAAAGAATGAGGAGGATGGAACTGGCAGGAAACAGGAGAAGATGAAGGCCAAAGTGGAGGTTTATGGAGGTGGTGAGGGAGGACATGCAGGTGATGGGTGTGACAGAGCAAGATGACGAGGACAGGCAGATATGGAAGAAGATGATCCGCTGTGGCGACCCCTAATGGGATTTACAACAACATCAGCAATGCTGTAGCCAAAGATAAAATATCCAATAAGCACAAATAAAATAATAAAAACAATAAAACAATACAAACCAGCAGAAAGCGAGAGAAGAGAAATGCGTCTTCAATCTCGCTCCAAACAGTTCAACTGAGGATGACTCCTTAACGTAATGAGGTGCAGCAGCTGCACAAGAGACAACTGACCTGGGCTGATGATGATGTGTGTTTTACTGCATTTAACCTGAAAGATTCTGCAGATGGTCCTGCGGTGGGTTGGCACCCTGCCCAGGATTGGTTCCTGCCTTGTGCCCTGTGTTGGCTGGGATTGGCTCCAGAAGACCCCCGTGACCCTGTGTTCGGATTCAGCGGGTTGGAAAATGGATGGATGGATGGATTCTGCAGATGTGAATGGAGGCCCACAGTCTCCTCTGGGAGCTCAAATGCAGCAAAGAATCTTCTCAAAACCTTCAAACAGTTGTGATCGAGTCGTGTCATTCATTCAGGGCGGGTCAGGTCAGGTTGGGGAGCAGACACTGGTACAGCGGATTGCCGCACCCACCACACGACGAAACAGCTTGGGATCCCGGTCCAGTCCCACCCTGCACAAATGACCCTCTTATCTGCCACTGCCAGGTGTTTAGTGGGCAACCCCTTGGCCTGGTCCGGCCACTCGGGTCCCCAACAATGAGCCGGATCACCCTCGGGTAATCATAATAATAATTCTTTGCATTCATATAGCGCTCTTCTCACTACTCAAAGCTCTCAGCAATTGCAGGTTAAGGGCCCAACAGAGCAGAGTCCCTATTGGCATTTTACAGGATTCGAACCGGCAACCTTCTAATTGCCAGTGCAGATCCCTAACCTCAGAGCCACCACTCCACTGTAATCACACCACTTGGCCGTAGTGCCCTAACTGACGCTCCTTCACAATGCTGGTCATGTGCCTCATTCGGGACCCCGTGAGCAACACAAAGTCAACCAGCGGGACCTGAAGAGATGCACATGAAGGAGTCCCGTCTTGGTCTCGGGTCACTGGATAGCATTCATGTATCACAAACAGGGAGCAGTAGGACTCTAAAGACTTGGACCTTCATCATTTTGCAGAGATATCAGGAGGGCCACACACCCCTAACCAGTGACCTCATGACCCCCCCCCCCAATCTGTCTACTGACTTCATAAGAAGAGTCACCAAACACATGGCCTCCAGTCCCAACCCTCCATCTGCCACGGGCAGGTGTTACGTGGGTGCCCCCCCTTGTCCTGGTCCAGCCATTCAGGTCCTCAACAATGAGGATCTTACAAGCTGGATCACCCTCGGGTAATCACTCCACATGGCCGCAGGAGTCCATGAGCAACACAAAGTCACGCCAGCGGGACCCAGCACAGTAATCCAAATCCTGTTCTGTGATATCATCTGCTGTTGAAGTCTGCTCTGTCCTTGTAATATTTCTATTGCACTGTTATACTGTATTGAGGATCACTTGAGTTCTGTCCTGTGTATTGTGTTGTCCTCCTTTATTTATTGACACCCACTGCACACCCAACCTACCTGGACAGGGGTCTCTTTTTGGACTGCCTTTCCCAAGGTTTCCTCCATTTTTTTCCCTACAAGGATATTATCTTGTCTTCTTAGAGAGTCAAGGCTGTGGGGCTGTGAAGAGGCCCATTGCGGCACTTCTTAAATGATTCTGGGCTGTACAAAAATAAATTGTATTGTACTGAAGGAGTCGAGTCTTCATCTCCGGTCACTGGATAGCATCCATGACTCACAAACAGGGAGCGTAAGGACTCTAAAGACTTGGACCTTCGTCCTTTTGCTGAGATATCAGGAGCGCCACACACCCCTTTCCAGTGACCTCATTGACCCCAAGTGCTCTCCAAATCTGTCTACCGACTTCATAGGAAGAGTCACATGAATGGTAAGTAAACCTCTCGACGAGGTCGACACTCTCTCCGCAGACACCCTGCTGACGGCCGTGCCCAAGAGGTCATTAAAGTCCTGATGTTGGTTTTTTATCAGGACCTTCACAAGCCCAGATACTCAGACCCCTCACTCTGTCTCGCAAGACCCCCGGATCAGAGCCTCTATTGACTTTCATGAAGATCACAGTATAGAGTCCATGACTCACAAACAGGGAGCGTAAGGACTCTAAAGACTTGGACCTTCGTCCTTTTGCTGAGATATCAGGAGCGCCACACACCCCTTTCCAGTGACCTCATTGACCCCAAGTGCTCTCACAATCCGTCTACCGACTTCATAGGAAGAGTCACATGAATGGTAAGTAAACCTCTCGACAAGGTCGACACTCTCTCCGCAGACACCCTGCTGACGGCCGTGCCCAAGAGGTCATTAAAGTCCTGATGTTGGTTTTTTATCAGGACCCTCACAAGCCCAGACACTCAGACCCCTCACTCAGCCTCTCGAGTAGATTCCTCATTGATTCCGCGAAGATCACAGCATCATCAGCAAAATCGAGATCAGTGACTCTTTCTTCACCAACAGATGCCCCCCAGCTGCTGGACCTCATGACCCTGCCCAACACCAAGTCCATGAAAATATTGAACAGAGTAGGAGAAGAACACTCAGACCAGACACCTCACTTAGTCTCTCGAGTGCTCCGATCAGAGCCTCCATTGACTCTGTGAAAATCACAGCATCGTCAACAGAGCAGAGTCCCTATCGGCATTTTACGGGATTCGAACCGGCAACCTTCCAATTGCCAGTGCAGAACCCTAACCTCAGAGCCACCACTCCACCATAAATCACACCACATGGCCGTAGTGCCCTAACTGACGCGCCTTCACAATGCATCCGGGACCCCATGAGCAACACAAAGTCAAACCAGCGGGACCCGAAGAGAAACACATGAAGGAGTCCCGTCTTGGTCTCAGGTCACTGGATAACGTCCACGTCTCACAAACAGGGAGCACCAGGGTTCTAAAGACTTGGACCTTCATCCTTTGGCAGGTATCAGGAGCGCCACACATCCCTTTCCAGCAACCTCATGACCCCCCCCCCCATGCTCTCCCAGTCCATATACTGACTTCATAGGAAGAGTCATCAGAATGTCACTGCTGAGGTCAGTAAACCTCTCGATAAGGTCGACACTCTCTCTGCAGACTGGCACCCTGCTGATGGCCATGTCCAAGAAGTCATTAAAGGCCTGGCTCTTTGGTTTTTATCAGGACCCTCACGAGCCCAGAGACTCGGTCCCCTAACTCAGTCTCTCGAGCGCCCCAATCAGAGCCTCCATTGACTCAGTGAAAAATCACAGCATCGTCAGCAAAGTGAAGATCCGTGAATCTCTCTTCACCAACTGATGCCCAACAGTCACTGGACCCCACAACCCTGTCCAACACCAAGTCCGTGAAAATATTGAACAGAGTAGGAGAAGAACACACCGCTGATGGACCCCAAAATCAATTGAGAGGTTCTGCCTCCACTCTGCACAGCACTCACAGTACCAGTGTACAGGCCGGCCATGATGTCCAGCAACCTAAAGGGATCACACGAACCCTCAGGATGTCCAACACTTTATGTAAATTGACAAAGGCTACAAAGAAACTCTGCCAATACCCGCATTTGAACTCCATGTGACCCCTCAGTGCCAGGATGCGGTCGATGGCAGACTACAGGATTCTTTGCCATTTCATGGACTATGTTTAATCTTTCTCTTTCTGAGATCTGTTTGTGTGTTTCAAACTGGGGATGAAGATTTGGCCGCTGGGAGTGGGGAAGCTGGGGAAAAAGAGATCACTAATGCGCACTCAGTCACCGGGCATGTAAATGTATCCACGCTGGATTACAATACACTTAACCAGTCCGACTTCCATCTGATTTCTTTCAAGTATTAAGGGGGCGCGTACAGGAGAAAAGAGGGGCTGAGGACCGAATATTTTAACGCTGTTATATCCTTCAGACATCGTCCACTTCCCCCTCAGGTGGTGAAGTGTAGTAATCACATCCCATATCGGGCGATTGTTACACCAAGTCAAGTTGGGGAGCAGGCACTGGTACAGCGTGTTGGCACACCCACTACACAACGAAACAACTCGTGATCCCAGTTTGCAACCCCCCCAGGCAGACACGCGGTCCAGTCCCACCCTCCGAAGATGACCCTCTATCTGCCGCAGCCAGGTGTTACGTGGGCGACCCCCTTGGCCTGGTCCAGCTACTCGGATCCCCAACAATGAGGGTCTTACGAGCTGGATCACCCTCAGGTAATCGCGCCACATGGCCGTAGTGCCGTCACTGATGCCCCCTCACAATGCAGGTCATGTGCCTCATTTGGGACTCCGTGAGCAACTCAAAGTCAAACCAGCGGGACCCAAGGACTCTCTGGAGAGACACACATGAAGGAGTCTCAGGTCACTGGATAGCATCCATGTCTCACAAACAGGGAGCACCAGGGCTCTAAAGACTTGGACCTTCATCCTGTTGCAGGTATCAGGAGTGCCACACACCCCTTTCCAGCAACCTCATGACCCCCCCATGCTCTCCCAGTCCATATACTGACTTCATAGGAAGAGTCACCAGTCTCACAAGAATGTCACTGCTGGGGTAAGTAAACCTCTCGACGAGGTCAACACTCTCTGTGCAGACAGGCACCCTGCTGACGGTCGTGCCCAAGAGGTCATTAAAGGCCTGGATGTTGGTTTTTTATCAGGACCCTCACAAGCCCAGACACTCAGACCCCTCACTCAGCTTCTCGAGTTGATTCCTCATTGATTCCGCGAAGATCACAGCATCGTCAGCAAAATCGAGATCAGTGACTCTTTCTTCACCAACAGATGCCCCCCAGCTGCTGGACCCAACGAACCTGCCCAACACCAAGTCCATGAAAATATTGAACAGAGTAGGAGAAGAACACTCAGACCCCTCACTCAGTCTCTCGAGTGCGCCGATCAGAGCCTCCATTGACTCCGTGAAAATCACAGCATCATCAGCAAAGTGAAGATCCATGAATCTCTCTTCACCACCTGATGCGCAACAGTCACTGGACCCCATGACCTTGTCCAACCAACACCCAGTCCATGCCAGCATTGAACAGAGTAGGAGCAGAACACACCACTGACGGCCCCCAGAATCAGCTGAGAGGGTCTGCCTCCACTCTGCACAGCACTCACAATACCAGTGTACAGGCCCGCCATGATATCCAGCAATCTCGAGGGGAACCCTCAGGATGTCCCACAGGGCCGGCAGCTCGATCAACTGAGTCGAACGCTTTGTGAAAAATCGACAAAGAAACTCTGATGATATTCACGTTTGCGCTCCATGAGAACCCTCAGTGCCAGGATGCGGTCGATGGCAGACTTCTTAGGCGTAAAACCTTAGGCTCTGGTCGCACCAATTTAAAGTGAGTACCTACTAACACACACACACACACACACACACACACACACACACAAAGAAGAGCACCTGTCTGTCTCACTGAAAACCCATAAGTAGCCTTTGCGGAGGCTGTTCAGCCTCAGTGCAAGCATAACAAGGGTGCGTTATTCTGGTAGATCTCGACTCTGCTGGCACACCCCACAAACCGCTACTCACTCCTTCATTTGTTTATCTAACCCTGGCCATCACAAATAACTCCTGGCAATGGACTTCATTTTTAAAAAGATCAAAATGTGCCCCATGTAATTTATCTAATAAATAAATTACATGGGCGCTGAGCAGACTCCTGTCAATCATAGAGAATCCACTGAACAGGATCATCTCCAGACAGAGGAGCAGCTTCAGCGACAGACTGCTGTCACCGTCCTGCTCCACTGACAGACTGAGGAGATCATTCCTCTACCATACTATGCGACTCTTCAATTCCACCCTTGGGGTAAACGTTAACATTATGCTAAGTTATTAACGGTTATAGCCTGCATTGTTATCACTTTTTAATTTAATATTGTCTTTATCAGTATGCTGCTGCTGGAGTATGGGAATATCCCCTTGGGATTAATAAAGTATCTAATAAGGAAGACTAAAGGACAGAGGAGTCAGAGCAAAGAAGATGGTCATTTTCAATTGATAGTTCTGAACTCCTCTGATAAACAGGATAGTAATAATAATTCTTTACATTTCTATAGCATTTTTCTCACTACTTAAAGCGCTTTACATACCGAGCAGAGAGCCACTCCGTCCACCACTAATGCGCAGCATCTATCTGGATGACGTGACGGCAGCCATTCTGAGATGGGCGGAGCTGCAGACCTCCGCCGGACAGCCAATCACATTGCAGGTTTTTGCCACTTGGTTTACTCGACTTGTGTCCGATTACTCCTCCCCCTCCCAAACCCTTACGCGTAATCAGGTGTTATTACGGACTAATACAAAAGGAGTGGAGCTCCGCAGCTGGAATCTATTGGCCATTTCTGTGCCAGTACGCTTACCACATACGAGCTGTTAGGGGATGAAAGACAGGGGATGATTAGGGGGCCAGAATGACTAAGCAATTTAATCAGGACATCAAGATACACCCTACTCTTTACTAAGGACCACCGAGAGTCGGGACCTCGGTTTTACGTGTCATCCGAACAGTGTCGCTCGTTCAGAGCACAGAGTTGGCGGCCCCTACACCTCTTCCAAGCATCCTCCCCCTGTATGTATAATGTTTGGCCAGCCTTGGCAAAAGTGTGATTACTCAGTCCTCATTTGTAGCTATTTCCAGTACGTCATCTGCTGAAACAGGAAACAACCAGAAATTAAACTCTATATATAATATCTGCACTTGACTGGGGGCCCAAATGCGACAAACGAAACGTGGAGCGCCGTGCTGGGCCGACTGCTAATAACCGAGATGGCAGCCCACCTCTGCAATCTTCCAGCAGCTAAGGGTGGAAGAGCCAAAATCTCACTAAGAGGCCTGTGATCGGTGGTTAGGTGGCGCAGTGGTAGTGCTGCTGCTTTGCAGTAAGGAGACTGTGGAAGATTGTGGGTTCGCTTCCCGGTTCCTCCCTGTATATAAATATAATGAATTATTATTATTATTATTATTATTTTTCTTCCATATTCATTTTCATGAATTTCTATTCAGCTCAATAACACGGTCAAAGCATCCTTCAATCTGTGCAGAATTCCCTTCACTTTTATTTAATGTGCAAGGGCAGCAGGAATTATCCGAAAATCGACGTGCGAGAGCGTAGCTCTTACCCCGTAAGGTGAAGCATCACAAGCTACAATCAAAGTGAACGACTAGGCTCTCTGAACACAGCGGCTTCTTAGTAGCGTCCGAGGCACATTGCACCCTGTCCATTTCCCCGTCTTGCTCCACGTTTTTCTTCCTTTCCTGTCTTCTCGTCTCCCACCCCACCTGATTCTCGTGTTACTCACCGACACTCCTCGTCGTTCTTTCACCTTTTCCCCCGCTTTTGTCTCCACAGTACAGACGCGACTCCCGTCTAGCGGTCTGAAGGCGGAAATAAACAAAGAAAAACAAAACGAGTCAACAGAGAGCGACACCAGCGAAATAAGCTGACAAAGTGATGGCAAGAGGCTAAACACTGCCATCTAACGTACGGAGGGAGGATTACTCAAACAGGTTTGGATTATCTATTCATAAGACCCATGTCTTGAAAAAATACTGCAGTTTAACTTAATTTTGGTGCTGCAAGCGACTGGCATAGTGCCCAGCGCGGGTTCCAGTCTTACACCTGACGTTGCCTGGTTAGGCTCCGAGTCCCTTATGATCCTAATTTGGATTTAGTGCATCCGAGAATTGTGATGATAATCATAATGAACTTAATAACTAACAGCATCCTCTACGAAATGGAATCCAACCCCCTAACCACACACACACATTCCAGTCATTGTGATGATGAGCATAATGAGTTTAATAACTACCTCCTTCACCTTTTGAATTAGGTGGATTTGATGATTGTTGGAAGGTGTTCTGCTGGTCACGGATTGGTGACAGGGGACAATAGATGTTTGATTTGTTTGAATGGTGGGTATCTCTAACTCTCTCTCTCATCACAAACCAGAACAAAATTACTACAGATACGTTTTTGGTTCATAAAAACTCTTTATGTTCACAGAATTATTTTGTCTTCTTGTTCTTGTTCTTCTTTCACGACTCTACATCAGTGTTGTCCTGTTCCACTAACACCTGAACAGGAGAAGCTTTTTTTTTTTTTATTTTCCCCAATCCAAGCCTTGGACAATCTGGGGCCTTTCAGAGGTGTAGCTCAGATGGAGTCTCCTCAGATTACATGTCATTTGCCCACTAGTGGCTCCCTCAACTGGCCTCTAAGTACTTCAATAGGACGTCTGGTCCCACTACATATGCCATCCACCCCTGCATTGGTTAGGACAGCAGTTTTCAAACTGTGGGGTTACTGTGAAGTAACAAAAAAGGGGGCACGAATGTTGTCATATGTGGTGTGATTTTGCTATTCGTAGGGAAATTTTAAACTTGTAGCGGTGTATTGGCAGCAAAAAATATAGGACTAAATTTTATTAGGGTTTCAAAAAAAATGTTAGTGGGGTGTGATTAAAACTGTTATGAAAACTCGGGTCGCAAATACTTAAAAGGTTGAGAAACGCTGGGCTAGGAGATTCTGCTACTCAGTTTAAGATGGAAACATATTTCCTGGGATGTAGTTTCCCTCTGCCTTTCCATTATTCTGGCCTTCTGTTTTCAGCAAGATACCAGCAATCATTCTGGCCGGAATGCCAGCCCATTCAAACTGCCCGTATGCAACAGTGGCAGCTGGTGAAAAAAATTTGGGCAGGGTGCAGTTTTTGGGAAGTACAAACGGAATCAACACTTATCTATTACATTGTCAGTCACATAGGGTCACGGGGGTCTGCTGGAGCCAATCCCAGCCAGCACAGGATGCAAGGCAGGAACAAATCCCGGGCAGGGAGCCAGTCCACTGCAGGGCACACACACACACACACACTCACACCAGGGACAATTTAGGATCATCAATGCACCTAACCTGTAAGTCTTTGGATTGTGGGAGGAAACCGGAGCACCCAAAGGAAACCCACACAGACATTGGGAGAACATGCAAACTCCATGCAGGGAGGACCCAAGAAGTGAACCCAGGTCTCCTTACTGTGAGGCTCTATTACATAGTGCCTTTCACATCTATTAATTATATAGTGCCTTTCATATCTATCTATCTATAATATAGTACATTTCATATTTATCTATTATAAAGTGCCTTTCATATCTATCTATCTTATAGTTTCTTTCCTTTTCTATCTATCTATATTATAGTTCCTTTTCTATCTATCTATAATATAGTTCCCTTTCCTTTTCTATCTATCTATAATATAGTACATTTCATATTTATCTATTATAAAGTGCCTTTCATATCTATCTATCTATCTATCTATCTATCTATCTATCTATCATATAGTTCCTTTCCTTTTCTATCTGCCTATCTATAATATAGTTTCTTTTCTATCTATCTATAATATAGCTCCATTTCTATCTATCTATCTATCTATCTATCTATCATATAGTTCCTTTCCTTTTCTATCTGCCTATCTATAATATAGTTTCTTTTCTATCTATCTATAATATAGTTCCATTTCTATCTATCTATCTATCTATCTATCTATCATATAGTTCCTTTCCTTTTCTATCTGTCTATCTATCTATAATATAGTTCCATTTCTATCTATCATATAGTTCCTTTCCTTTTCTATCTATAATACAGTTCCATTTCTATCTATCTATCATATAGTTCCTTTTCTTTTCTATCTGTCTATCTATAATATAGTTCCATTTCTATCTATCTATCATATAGTTCCCTTTCCTTTTCTATCTCTCTATCTATCTAGTACTGTGGCCAAACGATGCCATCTTTGCCTCGTCTGTCCAGAGCACATTGTTCCTGGAGTTCTGCCCTTTGCCTAGGGATTCTTGGGCATACTTTAGTCTTGCCCTGCTGTTCTTTCTGGTATTCTTCTGGACCACTTGTAGTGCAAATCTAGTTTGTGCAGATTCTTTCTAATGGTAGACTCATACACTTTTAAATCAACATTGACAAGAGATGTAATTCTGGGCTTCTTAAAGACTGTTTGTGTGTGTTCAGCATCGTGTGTGTGTGTTCTGTCCTCAGGCTGAACTTACTGGGGCGGCACATTGGCAGTTATTTTAAATCTTCTCCACTTGTAGATGACCTGTCAGGCAGTGGAGTGGTTGATTGCCAGTATTGTGGAGATCTTTTGACATCTCTTCTTAGACTACAATGCATCTCAAACCAATAGCAATCCTGACGGAGTGATAACACAACCAGTTTAAGAATAAACTAAATGTTTGAGTCAGAGTAAATATATGAGGACAGCTAGTGACAGGACTCTCCCTTCTGAAGTTACACCTGATTCTTAATTGAGGGTTTGGAGGTGGTAATAAATGAAGGGGTGCATTTACTTTTTCAGCTTGTGAAAATTGCAATTACGTGTATTTAAAGTATATGTTGGATTACAGATTTGAAATGTGGCCCAGGGTTTTATATCACATTTATCAATAGATCAAATCCACAGAAGAAAAACATTATGTGGGGTCCACTTACGTTTTCACACAACTGTACACATCTTTAAATTGCCTGACCCTGGATGATAATAGAGACTCCTGTCCTCATGTTTCTAGGTTTTCATTGTCATTTAAGGATCAGATCAGACTACAACTCTATACCGTCTACATGCTTTTACTGTATACATATGGTGACCAAAATGATGCCCGCTTCACCACGGCAGACTGAGCAGCACAACACACAGCCGTCACCACACAGTCACTCATTGCTAAGAAGGCAGGCCCTGTGACAATGATGGCTTCTGAAGGTCCACAGTTTTACCTTCACACAGGACTGAAGCCTCTGGAAAGTCAAACTCTGTTAAAGTTCTGTTTGGACACAAAGTCAATTTCAGCAGGACAGAAATTTCTAGACCCCCCCAGGCGCTTGATGACTAAAGCCTTTAAAGACACTCAGCACGGAAGTTCCTGTTTACTCATTCTCATCAGGATCTCAAGCTTCTCTGACGACTCTCAGCCAGCCTGGCTGTCTAAAGGAGAACTGAAGAGGAACAGCCAAGAAATAAAGTTGTGAGCCTACCAGTCTACGGATAAAGTCAAGAAAGAAAGCGAGAGCTCGTAAGTCTACAATTCAAGTCTTTTAAAACACAGAGCGGGTGTGCTGGGTATGGAGTGGGGCTTTTTAAAGGTCTTCAGCAATTTGCTTATTGTTACCTGTGCGTCACTTTGTGTGACATTTTTGTTAATCAGTATACCCCGAACAGATCTGATGTTACTAAGCCACACTTTCCCTTCGTTTCTTTTTTCTTTTTTATTTATAGCTCCTGTTTTCACCATGTAATTTTCTGAATCATTGAGGTTTGAGGAGCTTCTTATGCAAGTGACTGATCTCCTAATATAAATGAATGTCTTTCTTCACTACACGTCCCCTGCTGCTGAGACCTTGTGTGTGTGTGTGTGTGTGTGTGTGTGTGCGTGCGCGCGTGCAGGTGTGTCACACAAGTGCTGGGCTCACTTTCCGTTTCTGTTCTCCGTATCGGTGTTCTCGTTGTCTCGTTCTCTTTCTGTACTCCACTCACTCCATAACCTCCACCTGTTATTACTTTCTTACACTTTCATTTGTTCCATGGCACCACATTTTGCTCTAAATTTATACGGATGCATATTAGGTCCACGGAGAAGGAAAAAATAAAAATACGGACACAATGAAGAAAAAAAAGTGTACGTCGAGAATAAAGTCGACATGTTGACACTTATGTCAAGAGTAGCGGTACCCCGTGACTTCGCCCACATAGTAATGAAACAGGATAAACTTTAAAAATCAATACACGTTGGCACCGTATCTGATTGTGTTCAATTCGGACGGGAGTGTTCCCCGCCTGGGAAGAAAAGCACATGGCCGTGATATTTCTGGCAATCAGCAGCTACCCTCTAAAACACACGGAGCTCTGATCTCTCTCTCAAAAACGTCAAACGTTACTTCTTAACAATCTCTAGATGATAATGTCTGCTGAAGAAACAGGTATCGCTAGCTAAGTGGAAGCGAGGTGCGCTCCAACACGTGGCGAGACGTACAGCGACTCGAATGAATCTTCGGTGGGCTGGCACCCTGCCCAGGGTTTGTTTCCTGCCTTGCGCCCTGTGTTGGCTGGGATTGGCTCCAGCAGACCCCGTGACCCTGCAGTGAGGCTATAGCGGGTTGGATGATGGATGGAGTGAATGAGGAAGGCCACGCCCCCTGCTTTCAGCCCACAGCCACTCTTAGATTTGCATAAATACATCAGTACCGCAAGCAAACTCTGGTACTTTGCCCAATGAGAGAAGTCACAAAAAGAACCGGAAAGCTCAAGCAAATTCTAGAAAAAAAAAATCTAAATCCGTTAAATAATCCTTTAGTGAAAAGCAGACAGACATACAGACAGAACGCGCTTGGATCACAAAATTTTTTAAACCGTTTCTTAGCGAGCAACCTATGGGCCAAGGGTAACCTACATTCCAAGTTTCAAGTCCCAAGTCCTCCTGGTTCGGGAGATTTCGTGATGAGTAAGTCAGTGGTATTTGGCTTTAAGATAAGTCGACATGTTGACTTTATTCTCGTAGTTTATTTTGTCATTAAAGTAGAACGTTGTAAATTAAACTTCATCTTAAAATGAATGTTCACTTTACTAGATTTTCTCAAACCCCGCCATAAATTAATGCAGGAGATTAAATGCTTTGTGTTAAGTGTCCCTCGACCCAGTTGTTAAGCGCTACGCGCTTCCACTGAGGAAGCTCAGGCAGCGATCGCCGCACAGAGTCCATTCACTTCATGATATTCCTGGACATTTAGAATGCTAAGATAAATACTTGTTATCATTTTCATGATGAAATGCATTAAAGCAGGTATTAAACATGCACGGTGGTGTGGCGGCAGTGCTGCTCTACCTCACAGTAAGGGGTTCAGTGGCGTAGCGGGGCGGCATTATTGGCCAAAAGCCTCAGTACAGTTTGTGTGTAAGCAGCAGGGTTTGGAAAAATATCACTCATGAATGTAAAATAGTTAAATTCTCTGATTTTTACCCACAAATGCTTCAAAAATAATTTTCAGACTGTCGTTTTGTGACGGCGTCAGACACTGCAGTTGGAATTTATGAGGCAATAACCAAAATAAACATTACCCCGATAATAATTATCTTGGAAGATAAACAACTAATTTTTCACTTCGTTTCGTTATCGATCTGAATGCGTTCTTGCTCTGCGTAGAAAACACCCCCACCTATCACTTGTACACTACACTGGTTCTGGTTTTCGAAGCGTAATTGAAGATGTGAGTTCCAAAATCTGCTAATTACACCTTTTGGTAAAATTTAGTGAACACGTGATTGTGACTTTTCACGCAGTTGGTCATGCGCCGAAAATATTTTTGAGCTTCAAAACCTGCTAATTGCAACAGTGTAGCGCTATAGTTTTAGGGATTTAGTTTCAAAATCTGCTTACGAACCCAGATTTTCCTATTTATCTCCAAAATTAATCTTTTGTACTTGGCTGATTTTGGAACTGAGCTCTTCAATTATATTAAACTAATAATCAGAACACGGCTTATCAGTACGTCTTGTCTAGTTGATGCTTATAAATAATTATATGTGAAAAATTATTGCGGTTTCTTTATATATATGAATAAATCTATGCAAAATGTATCTTGATTTTTCTCTATACATAATTTTAATTTTCTATTTAAATAGGTTGACATATTTAGATATAGCGCTGCTGCGTCACAGTTAGGAGACTTCGGGTTCGTTTCCCGGGTCCTCCCTGTGTGGAGTTTGCATGTTCTCCCCATGTCTGCGTGGGTTTCCTCCCACAGTCTCTAAAGACGTGCAGGTTAGGTGATTGGCGATTCTAAATTGGCCCTAGTGTGTGTGGGTGTGTGTGCCCTGCGGTGGCCTGGCGCCCTGCCCCGGGTTTTATTTCCTGCCTTGCGCCCTATGTTGGCTGGGATTGGCTCCAGCAGACCCTGTTAATTAGGATATAGCGGGTTGGATAATGGATGGATGGATATTTAGATATGTTGGACGGCGGTAATTTGAAGCACTGCCCCGCCCCGAGTGGCACAAACTTGAGCTACGCCACCACCCCAGTTGTACGTTCAATTTAGAGAACCTTTATGGCAGGTGTGACGAGGCTCCAAAAAACTGGATGTATGAATGGGTGTCGCACAGGTTTAACTGAAATATTATGTAAATGTTGGGTTCGTGATCTGGTGGTTGAAGACACGAACACAGAATTCAATGGATGTTGTTCTGAGCGGACTTTCATTATTGCATGTATGCGATCTTTGTCTTTGTTCCTATCCTTCCTTTTTCTTTCTCCACATAACCAATCACCACACGATCAACGTCTTTGTGAAAGTAAACCTATCTATAAACTTAGGACACGGAGTGTTCAGAACTTTAAAAAAACTCTTCGTTATACATGTTTAATTATGCCGTCCATTAAATGTTGCGCCTATTCTAGCAAGCGTCGTGCGAGAGGAAGGAACAAATCCTGAACGGGGCGTCAGCTCATTGTGAGCTCACACATACTATACACGCTAGGGGTCAATTTAGCAGAACTAACCCCCTCATCCTACATGACTTTGCAAGGAAACAGAAGCACGCCGAGTAAACCCACCAGAAAAAACATGCAAACTCAAGTCAGGGAACACTCGGGACCCCTTTGCAGCAAGGCAGCAGTGCAACCTCCACGCCACCATCTGTTTAATCCATCCATCCATTTTCCAACAATGATATCAGGAATTCATCTTACCATTCCAAATGTTCAGAAAGCAGGAATATCATAAAGTGAATTTATTCTGTGTGGCCAGCGCTGACAGCGCCTCCTCAGAAATCCGTTTAAGAAGCGCATAGCGATTAACATGAGAACACTTAATACAAAGCATTTAATGTGTTACATTAACTTCTGATGGGGTTTGAGGAAATCTAGCAAATCAAGTATTCATTTTAGGATGAAGTTTAGTTTACCATGCTCTACTTAAATGACTACTACGAGAATACAGTCAACATGTCGACTTTAATCTTAATATAAACGACGAGAATAAAGTGGAAATGTTGAGAATAAAGTCAACATGTCTGTATTTTTTTTTCTTTTAATACGCTTCCATAATAATTGGACCAGTGAGGCCACAAGTCATGATAGAAAAGATAACGAGAAAGAAATGGAGAAAATACATGAAGGAGAAAATGTCATTTTGGGGTCTTCTAAATTTCAATGTGCTTATGTTTAGCTTAAATCGAGTCAGTCAGCCCAAATTGTTAATTGACTAAGCTGACCACTTTCTCTGAACTGGACCACCACAGACTCCCATGGGGGTTACATGGCCAAGAATTGTTTGACATAAGTTGTCTTATGGAGATACAAGTGGACCAGTTTGCCAGGCCCAAGTCGTGTTATGCATTAATGAGCGCCCCCTACAGGTCTAGAACATGTGGCTTCTTTTGTACAGATTGTTTCTCACTTAATGAAGAGTCAGACACAGTGCAAAAGCTTAATTGTCCCTCACTGAGCACATCTCTCCAGGGTGAACCACTACTGAGTCCCCTGGGGGTTACAGGGCCAACAATTGTTTGATAGTAGTTGTCTTATGGTGATACAAGTGGACCAGTTTGCCAGGCCCAAGTTGTGTTATGCAGTAATGAGCGCCCCCTATAGGCCCAGAACATGTGGCTGTGTGTGTCTGGATTGTTTCTTTCACTTAATGAAGAGTCCCACACAATGCAAAGCCTTAATTTTTCGTCACTGAGTTAATCTCTCCAGGGTGGACAACCACTGACTCCCCTGGGGGGGTTACAAGGCCAACAATTGTTTGACAAAAGTTGTCTTTAGGAGATACAAGTGGACCAGTCTGCCAGGCCAAAGTTGTGTTATGCAGTAATGAGCGCCCCCTACAGGCCTAGAACGTGTGGTGGTGTGTGTCCCTCACAACCCCCAGTTGAATCCTACGGAAGGCACCATACCCGGGAATTAAAGGAGCAGGGATGGTTAGAGAAGCAAAGGTCTTCTCCCAAAATGGTCTCCATTCAGGAGAGTCCAAAAACATAGTCCTGATGAGCTAATGAAGGTCTGAGAACACCTTAGAGAAAAGTTATCTGAGGCTTCAAATATCTTGGGGGTCCCAAAGTTGTGCTTGGTGCTCCTTTCCTTTTTTTTTTTACTGTACAATTGTGCAACACAAAAACAACAAGCTAATCTTGTATAAAATGATAAAGAGAAATGTGAAATCGTGAAGGTGATGCCTTGTGGTGATCAGCTACTCCTGTTCTCACTGGTCTAGTCACAGTAACGAGACATTTTAAGCAACGGGGGTCCCAAATGTCACCATAAGCAAAGTCTTGTCAGAAGTCATTAATTTTGCCACTCAAATGTGTCACTCCGTCTGCTGTGACACCAAACAACTGCCATTATTGAGCAGGAATCACCGTATATGGCAGAGAAGCAAAGGTCTTCTCCCAAAAGGAAGGAGAGATCAGAAAACAGGACCTAATGACAGTAAGAGACATTTTAAGCAAGGGGTGTGGGGAGAAAATGTTTTCATGCCACCATAAGCAAAGCCTTGTCAGAAATCATTGAGTTTGCCACTCCAACGTGTGGCTCCGTCTACTGTAACACCAAACCCTGCTATTAAAACAGCAGAGATGACCAAAAGTGGCAGATAAGCAAAGGTCTTCTCCCAAAATGGTCTTCTATTCAGGAGAGTCCGACAACATGACCTACTGGGGCCAGAGGTCCATAGCTCAGGTGGTCCAGGCCCCCGATTCGTTTAGGATGACTTGAATCTAGACTGATGGCACCTGATGTGGAGTTTTAAGATGAATAACCGCTTGTTTGGCACAGACTGATGCAGCCATAGCACAAATGTGTTTTATCCACCTGAAGTTCTGCATGTTCAGGCCCGGCCAGGACTTGGATGGTAAAGCTGCTAGAAGAGGTGTGGGTGAGACCAGCAGGGGGGCGCCTACCCTGTGGTCTGTTTGTGGATCCCGAATGATGGGGGACACAGTGCTGTAAATATGTCAGATCATTCTGATCATGTGGTCATTAAAAATCCCTGAGGGTCTTTAGAAAAGACCAGGGGGGTATCTTGATGTCCCCAGCTAAATTTCCATCCATGGCCTTGTAATTCTGGCCCCCTAATCATCCCCGGTCTCTGATTGGCTCTCTCTCTGTCTCTCTCAGCCCTTCATAACCTAAGAGCTATAATGGTGTAGTGAGCCTACTGACGGAATAATGGCTGCCATCCCATCCATCATCCAGGTGGGTGCTACACATGGGTGGTGGTCACAGTGCTTCACCATTCACTAAAAGTGCTCTATAAATGTAAGGAATTGTTACTGGACATGGAGTGCCACGCCTAGCCTGCCATGTTAAGATACATTTGCAGAATGCCCCATGACAATCGTTTTGATTTTTGAGTTCCTCGACCCCTTTGTGAGATCTTCTCCCAACCTAACTATCAGGAGCTAACATCTCAGTCAGTTCCCCCAACCCCAACTCCACTGTGAATCTGTTCATCCTCCTCTGTTATTCCAAACTGTTTTTCCAAATCCATGTGTGTGTGTGCACCACACACTGCGCCAACGTGAAGAGAAACATTACGAGGAAAAGTTAAGTTGTGTCACTGAAATGTCTGTTCTAGAAAAGTGGGGACATTCAGAAAGGGAAGTAGGAAGATGACAATAAAGCACACGCATGTCCCCTTGTGTTTCCAAACAGGAAGTAGCAGCACTGGCTGAAATGAGAAAGTGTTTTGACGAACAGAAGAAGATAAAGGAGCTGATGGTGAGTAGAATAATGGAAATGACGAGGAAATAAATGAAAAGTAAGAGGAGCAGCAGGAGATCCACTAGGTTATGTGAGGGTCCAAATGGGGCGGACGGGCATCCCCGGCAAATGTTTTCATGCCACTGTAAGCAAAGTCCTGTCAGAAATCATTGAGTTTGCCACTCAAATGTGGGACTCTGTCTGCTGTGACACCAAACCCAGCCATTAAAGGAGCAGGGATTATGGTATGTCATCCGCAAGTAAAGCTCTTCTCTCAAAATGGTCTTCATTTAGGAGAGTCTGACAACATGACCTAATGGGGCCAAAGCTACACAGCTCAGGGTCCAGGCCCCCGATTCATTTAGGATGACTTGAATCTGGACTGATGGCACCTGGTGTGCAGTTTTAAGATGAATAACCACTTGTTTGGCACAGGCCAATGCAGCCATTGCACAAATGCGTTTCATCCACCTGAAGCTGTGCATGTTCAGGCCCAGCCAGGACTTGGATGGGAAAGCTGCTAGAAGAGGTGTGGGCGAGACCAGCAGGGGGCGCCTACCCTGTGGTCTGTTTGTGGATCCCAAATGACGGGGGACACAGTGCTGTAAATATGTCAGATCATTCTGATCATGTGGTCATTAAAGATCCCTGGGGGGCTTTCAAAAAGACCAGGGGGGTATCTTGATGTCCCCAGCTAAATTTCCATCCATGGCCTTGTCATTCTGGCCCCCTAATCATTCCCGGTCTCTGATTGGCTATCCCTCTATCTCTCTCAGCCCATTATAACCTAAGAGCTAATGGTGTGGTGAGCCTACTGATGCAGTAATGGCTCCCATCCATCATCCAGGTGGGTGCTACACATGGGTGGTGGTCACAGTGCTTCCCCATTCACTAAAAGCATGGAGTGCCACGCCTTGCCTGCCATGTTAAGATAAGTTTGCAGAATGCCCCGTGACAATCGTTTTGATTTCTGAGTTCCTTGACCCCTTTGTGAGATCTTCTCCCAACCTATCAGGAGCTGACATGTCAGTCAGTCCCCCAACCCCAACTCCACCGTGAATCTGTTCAGCAATGACAGTGAACAAGACATAGTCTTGACGGGCTAATGCCGGTCTGAGATCACCTCAGTGAAAAGTCCTCCGAGACCTCCAATATGTCGGGGGTGCCCAAACTTTTGCACCGTGCTCCTTTCCTTTTTTTCGTTTCAACATTCGTTTTGATTTCTGAGTTCCTCGTCCCCCTTTATGAGATCTTCTCCCCACCTAACTATCAGGAGCTGACATGTCCCCTAACCCCAACTCCACCGTGAATCTGTTCATCTTCCTCTGTTATTTCAAACTGTTTTTCCAAATCCACGTGTGCGCCACACACTGCGCCAACGTGAAGAGAAACGTTACGAGGAAAAGTTGAGTTGTGTCACTGAAATGTCTGTTCTAGAAAAGTGGGGACATTCAGAAAGGGAAGTAGGAAGATGGCGATTAAAGCACATGCGTGTCCTCTTGTGTTTCCTAACAGGAAGTGATACAGGAGACAGCGACTGACATAGAAAAGTGCTTCGACGAAAGAAAGAAGACCCAGAAGCAGATGATGGTGAGTAGAATAAAGAAGATGACGAGGAAATACATTAACAGTAAGAGGAGCAGCAGGAGCTCATTAGGTTATGTGAGGGTCCAAATGGGGTGGACGGGCATCCTGGGTAGGAGACGAATTGAAAACACATCACGCCTGTTCATGAGGGTCCAAATGGGGTGGACGGGCATCCTGGGTAGGAGACGAATTGAAAACACATCACGCCTGTTCATGAGGGTCCAAATGGGGTGGACGGGCATCCTGGGTAGGAGACGAATTGAAAACACATCACGCCTGTTCATTCACTTGAGGCTTCCTATCCGAGTGAGGAACCTCGCCGTCTCCTGGTTGGGATGCTTGTAGGTCCCATTTGGCACTTCTGGTTATCAAATTTGTTTGAAATACAGTTGTGCTTGAAAGTTTGTGAACCCTTTAGAATTTTCTAGATTTTTCCATAAATATGATCTAAAACATCATCAGATTGGGCGGCACGGTGGCGCAGTGGGTAGCGCTGCTGCCTCGCAGTTGGGGGACCTGGATTCGCTTCCCAGGTCCTCCCTGCGTGGAGTTTGCATGTTCTCCCTCTGTCTGCGTGGGTTTCCTCCGGGCGCTCCGGTTTCCTCCCACAATCCAAAGACATGCAGGTTAGGTGGATTGGCGATACTACATTGGCCCTAGTGTGTGCGTGTGTCTGTGTGTGTCCTGCGGTGGGTTGGCACCCTGCCCGGGATTGGTTCCTGCCTTGTGCCCTGTGTTGGCTGGGATTGGCTCCAGTAGAACCCTGTGTTCGGATTCAGCGGGCTGGAAAATGGATGGATGGATGGACATCATCAGATTTTCACTCAAGTCCTAAAAGTAAAGAGAAACCAGTTAAACAAATGAGACAAAAATATTATACTTGGTCATTTATTTATTAAGGAAAATGATCAAATATTACATGTTGGTGAGTGGCAAAAGCATGTGAACCTTTACTTTCAGTATCTGGTGTGACCCCCCTTTGCAGTGATAACTACAACTAAACATTTCCAGTGACTGTTGATCAGTCCTGCACACCAGCTTGGAGGAATTTTCGCCCATTCCTCCGTACAGAACAGCTTCAACTCTGGGATGTTGGTGGGTTTCCTCACATGAACTGCTCACTTCAGGTCCTTCCACAACATTTCGATTGGCTTAAGGTCAGGACTTTGACTTGGCCATTCCAAAACATTCACTTTGTTCTTCTTTCACCATTCTTTGGTAGAACGACTTGTGTGCTTAGGGTCGTTGTCTTGCTGCATGACCCACCTTCTCTTTGAGATTCAGTTCATGGACAGATGTCCTGACATTTTCCTTTAGAATTCTCTGATATAATTCAGAATTCAATGAAGGTAAGCCATCCTGGCCCAGATGCAACAAAACAGGCCCAAACCGTGATACTACCACCACCATGGTTTCACAGATGGGATAAGGTTCTTATGCTGGAATGCAGTGTTTTCCTTTCTCCAAACATAACGCTTTTCATTTAAACCAAAAAGTTCAATTTTGGTCTCATCCATCCACAAAACATTCTTCCAATAGCCTTCTGGTGTGTCCACGTGATCTTTAGCGAACTGCAGATGAGCAGCAATGTTTTTTTTGGAGAGGAGTGGCTTTCTCCTTGCAACCTTACCATGCACACCATTGTTGTTGAGTGTTCTCCTGATGGTGGACTCATGAACATTAATTAGCCAATGTGACAGAAGCCTTCAGTGGTTTAGAAGTTACCCTGGGGTCCTTTGTGACCTTACCAACTATTACACGCCTTGTTCTAGGAGTGATCTTTGTGGGTCGACCACTCCTGGGGAGGGTAACAATGGTCTTGAATGTCCTCCATTTGTACACAATCTGTCTGACTGTGGATTGGTGGAGTCCAAACTCTTTAGAGATGGTTTTGTAACCTTTTTCAGCCTGATGAGCATCAACAACTCTTTTTCGGAGGTCCTCAGAAATCTTCTTTGTTCGTGCCATGATACACTTCCACAAACACGTTTTGTGAAGAGCAGACTTTGATAGATCAAAACACGGGGTGCCCACTCACACCTGATTGTTATCCCATTGATTGAAAACACCAGACTCGAATTTCATCTTCAAGCTAACTGCTAATCCTAGAGGTTCACATCCTTTTGCCACTCACAAATATGGAATATTTGATCATTTTCCTTAATAAGTAAATGACCAAGTATAATATTTTTGTCTCATTTGTTTAACTGGTTTCTCTTTATCTACTTTTAGGACATGAGCGAAAATCTGATGATGTTTTAGGTCACATTTATGTAGAAATCTAGAAAATTCTATAGGGTTCACAAACATTCAAGCACAACTGTAAATGTGCAGATCAAGCAGGACCACGAGAACAACAATAAGATTATAAAACAGCCACCCGCCATTCCACTGCCTCAAATAGCAGATACAGATGAGAGGAGGTGCCGCTGTACACCAGAACAATGAATGAATTAACATGGAGTGAGTCTGATCAAGATGCCAACAGGACCACCACTTTGAAATGTCTGATCTGGTTGGCACCATTAATCCTAGCAGCAGAGACACCAAAGAGCAGGTGAGGATTTCCAGGATTAACATGGTGGAGAGGCTGGAGGTTTCGCACACAAGCGTCTCGAGCTGACTTTGCAGAAGAGAACAATGTCTGCCGGACAAAGACAAGAGAAAAGAGCAGAAAGATGAAAGAGTTGGAGAATATGAGGAGTTGATGGGCTATCAGAGGGGAGGCCAGAAGAACAAAAACTGTGACGACAGGACATGAGACTTTCAGGACATTCGCAGCATGTGAAGAGTTTTAGGAGATAAGGATGCAGGAATGGAGGAGAAGAACTTGATGACTTTAGTGAGCCAAGAGTCATGTGATTGGCCTTCATCATATGACGTGAAGTAAGAACAACACTTCTGCATGCAGGTATCTCAAAGTGCTTGATCATCAGGATGGCTAAACAGAGTTACAAAACAAAGTATAAAAACTAAAGAATAGGGTAGAGAATATTAATATCGTGCTAAATAACTTAAGTTCAGTCAGATGGCCAGCAGGACCAAACAGATGACAAGTCGGTGTGATATTGAAGACCCCCTGTGGCCATCTAAAGTACATAAAATGTGTTACCGCTAACAGGACCCTTGGGTGGAGCTCTCTGTCTGGGCTACAGAAACAAGAAAATAAAAAATCGGGAGTGGTCTCCCCTTCGACTTTCTCATATACTCAGATACGGAGATGGAAATTTGAGGAGTAAACCACAAGACAATGATTATATTTTTATATTCTGTACATTAAAAGAACCACCAGAAACAAATCAAATCAAATCTATATATGTAAAAGCCACATACCACTGACTCGCTCATCATGAAATCTCCCGAAGCATGAGGACTTGGGACTTGGGAAATTTGGAGTGTAGGTTACCCTTGGCCCATAGGTGCTCGCTAAGAAACAGTTTTAAAATTTGTGGTCCAAACGCGTTCCGCTTTTCACGAGAGAACTACTTAAAGGGTTTAGATTGGGTTTTTTTCTAGAATTTGCATGAACTTTCCGGTTGATTTTGTGACTTCTCTCATCGCGCTAAGTACAAGAGTTCACTTGTGGTACCGATGTATTTATGCAAATCCAACAGAGTGGTTGTGGACCGAGAGCAGGGGGGTGGGACCTTCCTCACTCACTTGCCAGCCTCATTCGAGTCTCTGTACGTCTCGCCACGTGTTGGAGTGCACCTCGCCTCCGCTTAGCTAGCAATACCTGTTTGTTCAGCAGACATTGTCGTCTACTGATTGTTAAGGAGTAATGTTTGACATTTTTTAAGAGAGAGAGATCAGAGCTCTGTGTGTTTTAGAGGGTAGGTGTTGATTGCCAGAGATATCACAGCCATGTGCTTTTCTCCCCAGGCAGGTAATGCTTTCCCGTCAGAACTGAACACAGATACAGTGCCAACGTCTATTGATTTTAAGTGTGTCCGGTTTCATTACTATGTGTGTGCGAAGCCACGGGGTACCACTAGTGAATAATATATTAAACAATTATTATAAAAGAAAAAGTTGAGCAAATTGGACTCTGCAGCTGCATGAATAAAAGGTAAAGTAACACTTCCAGTTAGCGAAAATAGCTCACAGGCTCTATATAATAGATAGAATCTATGAAAGTGTGGCACGCGGCTGGGGGTGGTGCCCAGCCGGGACGCCCAGGAGGACAGGAGGAGGGCTCATTCCTCCTCCGGACCACGAGGGGGCGGCCGCCCTGGTTCCTTTGAGGGCCACGGGTGCAGGGCTTGGAAGCCCAACCCTGTAGGGGCCCGTGGTCTCCGCCAGGGGGAACACCCGGTGGGCTTCCGGGAACACAGCCGGCACTTCCGCCACACAGGGGAGGGTCTAGGGAGTGTCGGGGATCACCTGGAGCCCATCCAGGCACTTATAAAAGGGGCCGCCTCCCTGCAAAGAAGGACTGGAGTCGGGTGAGGAGTGGACAAGGTTTTGGAGGCAGGAGAGAGGAGGCGGCCTGATGAGCAGGCAGAAAGAGAGTGTGAGAGCCTGGACTTTGGGGGAGATTGGTGCTTTGGCATTGGGTTGGTGCACTGGTACTGTAAATATAATGTACAATAAACGTGTGGTGGACTTTAATACGGTGTCCGTCTGTCTGTGTCCGGGCAGCTTATCACAAAAGGTTCTATATAATAAATAGATCTGAAAGGCACTATATGATAGATAGATAGATAGATTATGTCTATCTATCTATCTATCTAAGGCACTATATAATAGAATTTATGAAAGGCACTATATGATAGATAGAAATTTAAAGGTCTTATAATAAATGCATAAATAGGTGGATATGTTAATATTAAAACAAATTTTCTTTCTCATCAAAACAGGAGGAAACTGATCATCACTTAGATAGATAGATAGATAGATAGATAGATAGATAGATAGATAGATAGATAGATAGATAGATAGATAGATAGATAGATAGATAGATAGATAGATAGATAGATAGAGCACTATATTATAGATAGATATAGATAGATAGAGCACTTTATTATAGAGATAGATAGTCAGACTATCTATCTAAGGCACTATATAATAGAATCTATGAAAGGCACTATATGATAGATAGATAGATAGATAGATAGATAGATAGATAGATAGATAGATAGATAGATAGATAGATAGATAGATAGATAGATAGGATATGTAAAGGTCTTAAAATAAATACATAAATAGGTAGATATGTTTTAATATTAAACAAATTTTCTTTTTCATCAAAACAGGAGGAAACTGATCATCAGAAATTGAATGCACTATACCAAAAATGGAATGCACTAAACCAAAAAGCTAAAGATCTCCTGAAAGAGGAAAATTATCTGTATGAAATGTTAAATCTTGAGGTATTTATTATTTAAATATTTTATTAATTGCACACTATTGGCTTTATAAAAATTAGAAATCTACAAACTACCCACATTGATTTGCTGACTATGCGGTCTTTAAAGAGTAATATTAAAATTTCAAAAGACACCGAGAACTGTTTTGCATTCAATACATGGAAGACACCAAAGTTATTGAGTTTCAGATTGATGATGATGATGATTATCTGGTGTTGTTCAATAATTGTAATCAATGTCGATCAAATTTGAAATTTGAAAGTTTTTGTCTGATCAGCATCAGAGAAGCCCAACAAACTCCACCACTTGGACGATTCTGCTGAAACATGAAAGGTCCATTATGGTACTGTTGATAGGCTCTGATGAGTCAAATTTACATTTCATAAATTCTCAAACATAACAATAACTCAATTGTCATAAGATCAACTGGGACTGAATCTTACAAAATGATAAAACGTGAAAGGTCCATTGAGATGCTTTTAATAGGCTCTTTATCCAATAAGTCACATTTATATTTTACAGATTTTAAAATGTAGTGTTGACTAGAAACAATGTGAAACTGAGATATCTATAGCGTATGTCTGACAAGTCAAAAATGAGATTTTTAAGTACCTACAATTTGTTTGTTTTTTTTTATTTTTTGCCAAAGATTTTGGAGCTATCTATAATGTGCTATGTGATTTACAATTTGATGTTTGGCTTTATAGAGATTTCAGTTTAAGTTGCCTCGTACTACAGAGTTCCCCTCCACAATTATTGGCACCCCTGTTAAAGAGTTAGAGTTATATAATAACAAATCCCCTTTTGATGAGTTCCCTTCATTTCACACTGAAAAAATGACAAAATTCAAACTTTAATTGAAGAAAATTTAATTGAGAAAAAAAGAACGCCTTCTCAACAAATAATTCATGTTTAATAAAACCACCCGCTCCACGATAATCGTCACTCCCTTATTTCATACTTTCTGTCCAGCCTCCTTATGCCAATAAGACAGCA
Source organism: Erpetoichthys calabaricus (assembly GCF_900747795.2). Lineage (NCBI taxonomy): Eukaryota > Metazoa > Chordata > Cladistia > Polypteriformes > Polypteridae > Erpetoichthys > Erpetoichthys calabaricus. The sequence continues at coordinate 15,825,265 of NC_041398.2, read as the reverse complement.
CGGCATCTTCTCCTGTACGTTTGGAGAATATCAAGCAGGGGATTGGAGACCAGCCCTCTTTACAGACGCTCTCCAGACCACCCAGGGCCTGAGGTCCTTCCTCTCTTGTGTCTTCTCCTCTTCAGCTCACCCCACAGTTTTGCAATGGAGTTGAGGTCTGGGTACTGAGAGGACTTGATTTTGTGTTTGTTTGGCAATTTTTCATGTGTTGATTTGGACACCCGTTTGGAAAACTTGTCCTGGTGGGAAGTCTACCAAGGACCTAGTTAAGTCTCTTGGTGGAGGCAGCCAGATTAGTGTTTAAAATCTCTTGGTATTTCATATGGTCTATGGTCCCATGTCCACTGACAAGGTTTCCAGAGACCTTTGGCGGAAAAAGAACATCCACCATACCTGACAGTCAGGATCAGGTTGTTTTCAGTACAGCCATCCTCCTTTTTATGCCAAACCCACTAGGAGTGTTTAATAATAATTACTATTTATTATTATTTCTTTACATTTATATAGCACTTTTCCCACTACTCAAGGTGATTCAGTGCGTGAGGGGTCATTTTTAACCACCACCAATGAGTAGTATCCATCTGAATGAGGCGAAAGCAGCCATTTTTGCATCAATTCAGTCAGCGCACGTGAGCTGTTAGAAGGTGAAGGGATGACAGAGATAGCCCAATAGAGACAGGGGATGATTAAGGGTCCAAAATGAATAATTTCACCAATATGAAGGGATGACAGAGATAGCCCAATAGACAGGGGCTGATTAAGGGTCCAGAATTACTAATTTTGCTAATATTTGGGGGTGGCAGAGATAGCCCAATAGAGACAGCAGATGATTAACGGTTCAGAATGACTAATGTAGCCAATGTGAAGGAGGTGACAGAGATAGCCCAATCGAGACAGGGGATGATTAAGGGTCCAGAATGACTAACTTTGCAATGTGAAGGGGTGAAAGAGAGAGCCCAATAGAGACGGGATAATTAAGGGTCCAAAATGAATAATTTCGCCAATATGAAGGGGTGACAGAGATAGCCCAATAGACGGGGGCTGATTAAGGGTCCAGAATTACTAATTTTGCTAATATTAGGGGGTGGCAGAGATAGCCCAATAGAGACAGCAGATGATTAATGGTTCAGAGTGACTAATGTAGCCAATGTGTAGGGGTGTCAGGGAGAGCCCAATACAGACTGGGGATGATTAAGATTGCAGAATGACTAACTTTGCCAATGTGAAGGTGTGTCAAAGATAGCCCAATAGAGACAGGGAATGATTCAGGGTTCAGAATGACTAATTTCAGCAATGTAAAGGGGTGAAAGAGATAGCCCAATACAGACAATGGATGATTATGGGTCCAGAATGACTAATGTAGCCAATGTGACGGGGTGACAGAGACAGCCCAATAGAGACAGGGGATGATTGAGGGTCCAGAATTATTAATTCAGCCAAGACATTGGGGTGTACACACTCTACTCTTCACTAAAGGATGCCCAGGCATCTTTTATGACTGCAGAGAGTCTTAATACCTCCATTTTTCATCTGATCTGAAGGAAGGTCGTCATTTCTGCAGCACAGTGTCCCCTGTCACTGCACTGGTGGTATTGGGCTCCACATTCAGAGCACAGTGTAATTGCGCCCCCTGCTGGCCTTGCCATCACCTCTTTCAGAAGAAACCCTAGCTTTTCCTACCACACCCATCCAAGTACTGGCCGGGCTCTCTCTCTCTCTCTCTCTCACACACACACAAACACACACACACACACACACAGAGACACAATGGGTGAGGCTCCACATTGTTAACTGTGCCTTTAGTAGTAGGGTGTTGTACGGTGTTAGCCATTATGGATGCAATGAGAAATCAGGCAGAATGACCCCTTTTATTGGCTAACAAAAATGATTGCAATATGCCAGCTTTCGAGGCAACTCAGGCCCCTTCATAAAGAAAGGCAGAGTTCTAATTTAAATGAAGAATTCATCCCAAGGGCAGAACAGCAAATCCTTGAAAAGAAGAGAGAGCTATAAGTAGCTTTTAATTGCCACAGGTCTCTTGCTTCACTTAATCCTATCATGATCGCACACCGTCCTCGCTCTATCGTGAATGTGGTTTCTGCTGTCATTCATTCTTCATTTTAACATGGCGTCCAAGGGTGTAATTTACTGGTGGAGTGTCCTGCACCCCCTCCTTGACTTTTATCTGATTTAAGAAATAAACGAGATGGGCCTGTGTGGAAGGAGAATTATTCGTGTATTGAGATGACTGAACATTAACCTTCTTGAACAAAATGCAAAGATGTGTTGCAGAGGATGGCCAGTTGTAATAATGAGACCGTGTCCTCTGTCTTTAGCTTGGCAGGACTGAAAGGACCATCACGCAACAGAGAACGGAGAGACAAGGAATCCAGCTGTCTGATCTGATGAGAGAACTGAATAGCATTGAAGGTACGCTGCTAATGTCTGAAGTGCTTTATAAGAGTTTAATACAGAACAGTAAACAGGTCCACATGCTGATCTGTTCTTCTGGACTTTGGCTAAAGACATATCGACATCAGTGGGACGACATCATTGTTCAGTTTTGGAATTCAGAAATCCAAAGCCATCACATACTGATGCACTTTTTCTTTCGAGTGGTGAGTGGGCAGAGCCTTGCACGAGTGCTGGCACGGGAGCGACTGCAGGTTTGAATTTCTCCTTTCCTTTTCTAGCTTTATTTCATTGTTTTTTGCCTTTACTGTGTTCTTCGTGTTACCTTTTTGAGGTTTTGGGAACCGAGTGTCATCTATGTTATTCTAACAGATGGCACGTCACAAAAATTAACACTGCTTTTACAAATCCAATACCAAATGGCACATGACAGAGAGATAATGCATTGATCTGGCTAAATGTTCTGGGTTGGTAAATCTAAGGTTGCTGGTTCAAATCATGGCAGTGACGGAAGGCATACCACACCAATGGGCCCTTGAGCAAAGCCCTTATCCTGCAGTTGCTCCAGGGGCACAATACAAATAACTGACCCTGCACTCTCACCCCAAAAAACTCTTGTGTGTCTCAGGAACATAAACACTAAGTTGGGGTATACAAAAAATGACAAATTTACAGTGTCTCCGGAAAGTATTCACAGCGCATCACTTTTTCCACACTTTGTTATGTTACAGCCTTATTCCAAAATGGATTAAATTCATTTTTTTCATCAGAATTCTGCACACAACACCCCATAATGACAACGTGAAAAAAGTTTACTTGAGATTTTTTCAAATTTATTAAAAATAAAAAAAATGAGAAATCCCATGTCCATAAGTATTCACAGCCTTTGCTCAATACTTTGTCGATGCCCCTTTGGCAGCAATTCCAGCCTCAAGTCTTGTTGAATATGATGCCACAAGCTTGGCACACCTATCCTTGGCCAGTTTCGCCCATTCCTCTTTGCAGCACCTCTCAAGCTCCATCAGGTTGGATGGGAAGCGTCGGTGCACAGCCATTTTAAGATCTCTCCAGAGATGTTCAATCAGATTCAAGTCTGGGCTCTGGCTGGGCCACTCAAGGACATTCACAGAGTTGTCCTGAAGCCACTCCTTTGATATCTTGGCTGTGTGCTTAGGGTCGTTGTCCTGTTGAAAGATGAACTGTCGCCCCAGTCTGAGGTCAAGAGCGCTCAGGAGCAGGTTTTCATCCAGGATGTCTCTGTACATTGCTGCAGTCATCTTTCCCTTTATCCTGACTGGTCTCCCAGTTCCTGCCGCTGAAAAACATCCCCACAGCATGATGCTGCCACCACCATGCTTCACTGTAGGGATGGTATTGGCCTGGTGATGAGCGGAGCCTGGTTTCCTCCAAACGTGACGCCTGGCATTCCCACCAAAGAGTTCAATCTTTGTCTCATCAGACCAGAGAATTTTCTTTCTCATGGTCTGAGAGTCCTTCAGGTGCCTTTTGGCAAACTTCAGGTGGGCTGCCATGTGCCTTTTACTAAGGAGTGGCTTCTGTCTGGCCACTCTACCACACAGGCCTGATTGGTGGATTGCTGCAGAGATGGTTGTCCTTCTGGAAGGTTCTCCTCTCTCCACAGAAGACCTCTGGAGCTCTGACAGATTGACCATCGGTTCTTGGTCACCTCCCTGACTAAGGCCCTTCTCCCCCTGATCGCTCAGTTTAGATGGCCGGCCAGCTCTAGGAAGAGTCCTGGTGGTTTCGAACTTCTTCCACTTACGGATGATGGAGGCCACTGTGCTCATTGGGACCTTCAAAGCAGCAGAAATTTTTCTGTAACCTTCCCCAGATTTGTGCCTCGAGACAATCCTGTCTCGGAGGTCTACAGACAATTCCTTTGACTTCATGTTTGGTTTGTGCTCTGACATGAACTGTCAACTGTGGGACCTTCTATAGACAGGTGTGTGCCTTTCCAAATCAGGTCCAGTCAACTGAATTTACCACAGGTGGACTCCAATGAAGCTGCAGAAACATCTCAAGGATGATCAGGAGAAACAGGATGCACCTGAGCTCAATTTTGAGCTTCATGGCAAAGGCTGTGAATACTTATGCACATGTGCTTTCTCAATTGTTTTATTTTTAATAAATTTGCAAAAACCTCAAGTAAACTTTTTTCACGTTGTCATTATGGGGTGTTGTGTGTAGAATTCTGAAGAAAAAAATGAATTTAATCCATTTTGGAATAAGGCTGTGACATAACAAAATGTGGAAAAAGTGATGCGCTGTGAATACTTTTAGGTATAAAACCTAAACTTGGCATAAAGCCACACACATTTTCACGATAGCTAAAACCCTGGCATATGCAAGTTCTCCACTCTGTTTTTGCAGACTGGTGGCACCCAGTATCCAAGCAGTGCTACTGTTCCTGAGTGGTTACTCTTTTTTAGATCCACATCCCTGATGTGGCTTTATAAATACGCTGAAATTAACCGCAAATTGTTTAGTTGAATGCATCTCATTGTAATTAACCTGTAACAATATAATGGTCCACAGAATGGTCAAACTATTCTAAATACCATAACTGCTTTAGCGTTGTTACTCTCACTGCACCTTCTTCTGTCAGCTGCTCACGTTAGGTGTTGCCACAGCAGATCATCTTTTCCATATTACTCTCACTGCACCACTCGGAGTATTTATATCACTGTATCTTGAGTGTGAATCACAGATCTACAGCAGCTGATCAGAAAGAGAATGTTCCTTAAAAGTTTTGAAGAATCGGCGTTCTCAGCTTACAGATGGCTTCACATCTATTACAGAGCTGATTTTGTGGTGATTGGGTATTTGGAGAAAGAAAAGTAAGGACAGGAATTGGAGGTTAGTACATTTGAAAGAGACAGTACTTCTGTAATTATTTCATCGAAGGTCGCGCATGGTGCAGCAAGCCTCTTGCGTGCGACATGAACAGGCACTGTGCCACCGTGTTCACATGTTTAATAATGTGCTTTAACTCCTATCATCATCATGAAAAAGATACCACGTATACATCTCAGTATTTTAATTACTCAGAGCGCTGTAATATTATGAACGTAATGGATTCTGTGTCCTGTCGGAGAAAGAGAAAGCCCGGAAGCACGTAGTGATTAACGCACATAGAGCACATAGAAGATCAAATACAAAACAAAGCATTTAACGTGCTACTTTAGTTACGATGGGATTTGAGAAACTAGTAAATTAAACAATTTTAAGATGAAGTTTATGATGTTCTACTTTAATGGCAAAATAAACTACATGATTAAAGTGGAAATTTTGAGATTAAAGTTGACATTTCGTGCTTTTTTCCCAATGTGTGCCTATTTTTTTTTCTCTGTACCCTAATAACCTTTCATGTGACACTCAGACAGTGGGCTACCACTTCCCTTTTCACACCGACTTTGATATTTGACAACTTCTTTTTTAATGTCGGGCACTGTGTGACTTTGTGAACTTGAGCTTTTGAGTTTCTCCGACACTCTATGTCACTCGATCAACTTTCTTTTGTTGTTTATATAACTGTTTAAACCAACAAATAGTCAGTTTTTCTTTGCCTCCACTTGGTATTCGTTGAAATTCTTCTATTTTTCCTTGTACTTTTGCCATTGCCTTTTCACAGAACGCTGAACTTAAGGGCCAGTTATATTGATTTGTATATTCAAAGATGCGTAATTCTGGGAGGAGTTGGGGCGGGACAGCAGGCGCATGCACGAGCGTTACTTTTCACGCTGATCGGGATTTATGTAGCGGAAGAACGTGGAAGTTGGCGTTCACACAGATTTATGCATCTGGGTTTTTTTTGTGCATACGAACATTTCCACTTTTGTCCATATGCCATGTTTTAGTGTGAATTCTACGCATGCCGTTATGCATGAGGCCCCAGGTCTGTAACGGACAGGACACTACAGGAGACGTCACTTAAAAGGTTACCCACTGCAGATTTCTCGGTAATGGGAATCCACTGTTCTGTTTTTCTTACTAATAAATTCTGTCATGTCTTTCATCTAAAGAGTTTAAAGTTTACGAATATAGACTGCAAAAAAAATTGTTAAATTTACAGTAAAGTATGGGCAGCTGTGGTTGCCAGAACTTTACCGTAAAAGAAGAAGGCGATCATTTTTTTTACTCTTTGGTATAATTTTGTAATAAATAACATTTTTCTTTACAACACATTCCAGTAGAAGTGAACGTTTAATCATAAGCTGATATCCATGCACTGTAATAAATATGCCAATCAATAAACCCTTAGAAAACACTGCCAGGATCAAACACCAGCACACAGTTTGAGTCAGCAAAATAACAACAACCAATAGCAAACAGGTACCATTTAATTAACACGTTGAAAAGAATTGAATATTTACGAAAGTTAAGGGACATTGTCTGGTGGAGAAGTAAAGTTTGCTGTTGTGGTGTTTGATGTCCTACAGGAGGGCCAGCTTATTGAACACAACCCACCATAAATCAACTTCCATAACCTCAAAAAGCTTTCAGCACGCAGGGAAAAAGAAGTCGGCTAACTAAAGATTCTGCATGCGGATCACCAGTAGCAATAGGGTTAAAAGAGGGTGTGTCCTTATGCAAATATCATAATGCATGTGGTGCACGAGGAACAATGTGGTAAAAGGGGGTGTGTCATTATGCAAATTTAGCAAGGCATGTGGTTCACCAGGAACAGTGTGGTAAAAAAGTGGGCGTAACCTTGTGCAAATTTAGTAAGGCATGTGGTTCACCAGGAGCAATATGGTAAAAAGGGGGTATGTCCTTATGCAAATATCGTAAGGCATGTGGTTCACCAGGAACAGTGTGGTAAAAAGGGGCGTGTCCTTATGGAAATTTAGTAAGGCATGTGGTTCACCTGGAACAGTGTGGTAAAAAAGGGGGTGTGTCCTTAAGCAAATTTAGTAAGGCATGTGGTTCACCAGGAACAGTGTGGTAAAAAAGGGGGCGTGTCCTTAAGCAAATTTCATCAGGCATGTGGTTCACCAGAAACAATATGATAAAAAGGGGGTGGGTCCTTATGCAAATATCGTAACATCGGCGTTACTGAAACAGCGCTTTACCATTTAACATTTTACAGCCGTTTACCTTCGCTATTTAAATAGTTTTACACTGCAAAATTAGTAGCCAATTTTTCTGTGTAACTGAAATGTATCAGTAAACAGTATGCAGCATAATTTGAAGGTAGAAAAATATCGATTTTACAGAACTTGGCTGTAAAAAATAATGAAATGTTTTGTTTAAGATATGCAGGTAATTTTCAGTAGAACATAAGGGAACTTTCCTTATTTTATTCAGAAAAGGTGTTTGACTTTCACCATTTACGGTATTTTTAGGATTATGTACTGACTAAAGTGCATAATAAGATGGATTATAATTTTACACGCTGATGCATACCGCTCTCAGATCGGCTTATTCCTCTTCAGGGTCTCATTATTTGCAACAGCACAGGGTGGTTTATGAATGGGTGGATAGACAATTGACCTGGGGGATGTGGCAGTAGGTCCAGAAAAGTGAGAGGATCTGCTCATGCTTTTTAAGTAGTCTCGGAAAATGTTGGGAAGCGGAATATGAGAGGAAGCTTCTTGACTAATTAGATCCTGATTAATAATCATCATCTTTATATTTTGCCTTTCCCAAGCTCAAGGTACTTCTCCGTTTATGCCCAGAATGAAGGGAGGTTCAAGCAAAACAGGACAAGACAATAATGGCTGTGCGCTCAAGGTGTGTCATGTTTTTACTGATAATACAAAACGAGATTTAATAAAAACACTAAATTAAAAGAAAATTTGTCCTTTTGACTATAAAGATGAAGTCCTTCGGACGTGCCCGCTCCAATTTGAGGGCAACACTTTGGATTGTCAAATATATTGAACATGGCATAAAAAAAAGCGGCGCCAGCCTTCCCATTGAGTGCATGCAGCTCATAGAGTCATACAGGGGGGGTTCTGGCTGGAACCAGAAAAAAGCCCACCTACTGCACAGAACCCATGGATATCCTCTATTGTTTACGGTTTAATCCAATTGTTTGAAGCGTGATGCGTCCTCTGGTTGGGACTTTGGCTTTCATTCATTGTGTGTGAATTTGATCAGTTATTCAATCGTATCAATAGGAAGTTGTGTGCATTCTACTGAGTCAGTCAGTCAGTGTCCAACCCGCTATACAGTAATCCCTCGCTATATCGCGCTTCGCCTTTCGCGGCTTCACTCCATCGCGGATTTTATATGTAAGCATATTTAAATATATATCGCGGATTTTTCGCTGCTTCGCGGGTTTCTGAGGACAATGGGTCTTTTAATTTCTGGTACATGCTTCCTCAGTTGGTTTGCCCAGTTGATTTCATACAAGGGACGCTATTGGCAGATGGCTGAGAAGCTACCCAGTTTACTTTTCTCTCTCTCTTGCGCTGACTTTCTCTGATCCTGACGTAGGGGGATTGAGCAGGGGGGCTGTTCGCACACCTAGACGATACGGACGCTCGTCTAAAAATGCTGAAAGATTATCTTCACGTTGCTACCTTCTGTGCAGCTGCTTCCTGAAACGACATGCTGCACGGTGCTTCGCATACTTAAAAGCTCGAAGGGCACGTATTGATTTTTGATTGCTTGTTTCTCTCTCTCTCTCTCTCTCTCCCTGCTCCTGACGGAGGGGGTGTGAGCTGCCGCCTTCAACAGCTTTGTGCCGCGGTGCTTCGCATACTTAAAAGCCAAACAGCCCTATCGATTTGTTTGCTTTCCTCTGTCTTTCTGACATCTGCTCCTGATGCGCACTCCTTTGAAGAGGAAGATATGTTTGCATTCTTTTAATTGTGAGACGGAACTGTCATCTCTGTCTTGTCATGGAGCACAGTTTAAACCTTTGAAAAAGAGACAAATGTTTGTTTGCAGTGTTTGTATAACGTTCCTGTCTCTCTACAACCTCCTGTGTTTCTGCGCAAATCTGTGACCTAAGCATGACAATATAAAAATAACTATATAAACATATGGTTTCTACTTAGCGGATTTTCTTATTTCACGGGTGGCTCTGGAACGCAACCCCCGCGATGGAGGAGGGATTACTGTATATCCTAACTACAGGGTCACTACAGGGTCTGCTGGAGCCAATCACAGCCAACACAGGGCACAAGGCAGGAACAAACCCCGGTCAGGGTGCCAGCCCACCACAGGGCACACACACACACATACCAAGCACACACACTACGGACAATTTAGGACCGCCAATGCACCTAAACCTAAACATGCAAACTCCACGCAGGGAGGACCCAGAAGCGAACCCAGGTCTCCTACCACTGTGCCCCATTCTACTGAGTGTCTTTATCATTTTTTTTTTTTTTATTATTTCTTACCGGTATTGACAGACCGTATAGTTTTAAATTAAATGTGTCAGGACTGTATTTCTTGGTTATTATTAGTCTTGCTATTCCTTAGTTGAGTAATATCTGCCACGTGAGTCTGCATGGCGAACAGAAACTCGGAGTACGGATGTTTGACAATTTGCATTGCACACTTTTACAACAATTCACTTTTTCCAGTAATAATAAACCTAAGCTATAATGTGACAGAATGTCTTTTGTTACTTAGATGAAGAGTGACGCACGGAAGAGCTGCAGATGTCATTCCAAACTTTGATGGATGAGTGAACCAGCAATCTGCAGGGTCTTGTTTAGGTACGTACGCTTGTCGATTTCTGGTCAAAATGAGTTTAAATAAGGCTGACGGTCTTCGCTTGAGCTTTCGTGAACATTTGCTTCAAAAATAAAATGACGAGGCTTTCGTGGCTGAGGTTCATAGTTTTTTTTCTGGATAACCACCTCATAAACACACACACACACTGGAGGTAGTGAACCCCACGTTTGGGGGGGGCAGGTTAAGCACAGATTTCATTAACGATGAAGCCACCATGCTTAGAGAATGAGGGATGGGCATAATGTGGCCAGCACCTGCAGTACTTTCCAGCCCAAAACCCAAATATTAACCAAAGAGAAAAAATAAAAATGTCTAAAGAAGAAATGAGTACATGGGCAATCCAAGCACCGAGAAACAATTAAGTCAAAATGTCGATCGGTGGCACAGCAAATTGGTGAAATGCGTATCAGTAGACTACACTGAAACAGTTGGTGTTGATGGTGCAGAAGATGAAAACATCAACTTACAACATCATGAAGAATATCTACAACCGTTAACACCGTCTGGTCTTCCACCACACGAATTACTGTTGAAAGAAGGACGTATCCAAGAAAAGTAATGTCGTCCATCTTCAGGGGATATAGCATTACACACCCAAGAAGATCTTGATATGCCATTTGTATTCGGACGTTTACAGTTTCCCATTAGAAGAGCTTTTGCAAAGACAATTAACAAATCCACAGAGCCAAACATTTGATAAAGAGAGAAAGGAACGAAATTTTCTCACGGGCAGTTATATGTTGCGTTGTCACGATGAAAGTCCAAACATGGAATCAAAATTCAATGCGATATTGACGAAAATGTTTTTACTGAAGTTTTACAGTAAAGATTAAAAAGTATTTGCATGTTAATTTCAATGCCAAACAGAACAAAATTGTGTTATGCAAAGAATAACTTAACGCAACATGAAACATAATTTACTTTCAAATTTTTTATTATGGTTACTCACTGTAATGTTAAAAAGTTCTATTATGCATATATAACAATTCCCATGAAAATAAAAATCTGTTTAAATTGTACGCCCGCTTCCCCTTACTGACACATTTAAATGTAAAACTATAGGACCTGTCTATACTGGTAAGAAATAATAATAATAATAAAAAAATGACAAAGACACTCAGTAGAATGGGGGGGGCGGCACGGTGGCGCAATGGTGGCGCAGTGCCTCGCAGTTAGGAGACCTGTGGTTCACTTCCCGCGTCCTCCCTGCATGGAGTTTGCATGTTCTCCCCGTGTCTGCGTGGGTTTCCTCCCACAGTCAAAAGACATGCAGGTCTAGGAGCATTGGCGATCCTAAATTGTGCTTGGTGTGTGGGTGTGGGTGTCCTGTGGTGGGTTGGCTAGCGCCCTGCCCAGGGATTTGTTCCTGCCTTGCACCCTGTGCTGGCTGGGATTGGCTCCAGCAGACCCCCGTGACCCTGTAGTTAGGATATAGCAGATTGGATAATGACTGGCAAGACTGGCTTCCCCATATGCAAGCGGTAGAACTGCAAAGAGGCTAGCATGTAGTGCCCGCCCAGGGGTTGGCGAGCGAAGCCATAAAAAACCAAAGGTGAAGTAGATGTTAAAATCAGATAGATAGATAGATAGATAGATAGATAGATAGATAGATAGATAGATAGATAGATAGATAGATAGATAGATAGATAGATAGATAGATAGATAGATAGATAGTGTAGTTGGCAGGATTAGATAGATAGATAGATAGATAGATAGATAGATAGATAGATAGATAGATAGATAGATAGATAGATAGATAGATAGATAGATAGATAGATAGTGTAGTTGGCAGGATTAGATAGATAGATAGATAGATAGATAGATAGATAGATAGATAGATAGATAGATAGATAGATAGATAGATAGATAGATAGATAGATAGATAGATAGATAGATAGATAGATAGATAGATAGATACTTTATTAATCCCAAGGGGAAATTAAATCAATCCTTTTGTAGCACAAGTCCTCCATTTAAAAGCAAATGCTCATGCCCTTATAGAATAACACACACACACACACATACATACATACATACATAACGACTCATCAAGGCTGCTATGAATACAAATGAACTTCGTTATGTACAATAAAATCCCACAAACCTTAAAAAACATAATTAAACGGATCTATAAATGGTGCATCAATAAAACAGAGCAAGTCAATCTAACAGTACAATATTGTGAAAAAAAGAGTAAAGAAAAAACGCATCTACAAACTAAACAGATAACACCTGGGGCCTCATGTATAACGCCATGTGTAGAACTCACACTATAACATGGCGTAAGCACAAAAGTGGGATTGTGCGTACGCACAGAAAAATCCAGATGCAGGAATCTGTGCGCACGCAAACTTTCACGTTCTTCCACTACATAAATCCCGATCAGCGTGAAAAGTAACGCACGTGCACGCGCCTTCTGTCCCGCCCCAACTCCTCCCAGAATTACGCCTCTTTGAATTTGCAAATCGATATAAATAGCCTTCTGTGAAAAGACAATGGGAAAAGCACGGGGGAAATATAAGAATTTCAGTGAATACCAAGTGGAGGCAAAGGAAAAACGTACTATTTGTTGGTTTAAACAGTGGTATAATCAACAAAAGAAAGTTGATCGAGTGCCCAAAATAAAAAAGAAGTTGTCAGAATTCAAAGTCGGCGTGAAAAGGCGAGTCGTAGCTCACCGTCTGAGTGTCATATGAAAGCTTATTAGGGTACAGAGAAAAAAAAATAGGCACACATTGGGAAAAAAGCACAAAATGTCAACTTTAATCTCGAAATTTCCACTTTAATCACGTAGTTTATTTTGTCATTAAAGTAGAACATCATAAACTTCATCTTAAAATCGTTTATTTTACTAGTTTCTCAAGTAGCATGTTAAATGCTTTGTTCTGTGTTTGATCTTCTATGTGCTCTGTGTGTGTGAATCACTACGTGCTTCCGTTCTTTCTCTTTCCCCGACAGGACACAGAATCCATTACATTCGAGATATTACAGCTCTCTGAATAATTAAAATACTGAGATGTATACGTGATATCTTTTTCATGATGATAGGAATGAAAGCATGTTATTAAACATGGGAACACGGTGGCACAGTGATTGTTCATATCTCACGCAAGAGGCTTGCTGCGCCATGCACGACCTTCAATTAAAAGCTTTATTACAGCAGCACTGTCTCTTTCAAACGTACTAACCTCCAATTCCTGTCCCTTACTTTTCTTTCTCCAAATGCCCAATCGCCACACAATCAGCTCTGTAATAGACGTGAAGCCTTCTGTAAGCTTAGAACGCCGATTCTTCAAAACATTTAAGGAACATTGAATAATTAAACATGTATTATTTAGACATTTCAATCGGTCTATCCTTCCAGTGTCGCGTCAGCAATAACACAGCGCAAGGCAGGAGCTATCCGTGAACTAGCTAGCGCTGCGGCACCGTGTCCTCACATGTTTAATTATTAACAATACAGATTATTTAAATGAAGTTGAAGTTTTATCTGTATACTATAAGCAACATATTTTGCTGCATTTCATCTTAAAAATTATATCGTCATCATACGCGCTTTATAAAGTGGCACAGGTTGTGCAATATTATAACTGTAGTGCAAGTTTACAGTGAGGTGATTGTACTTTTAAGTTCAAACAGTTCTACAAGGAGCACTTGATGGACTGATTGAGTGCGTTTAGAGTTTTTGGGATGAAACTTTTTCTAAACCGCGAAGTCCGTACAGGGAAGTCTCTAAAGTGTTTTGCCGTGGCTCAGGCAGCGTCTGCTTCATGCTGTGTACCAATAATTTTCTTTCTGATCAGCTGCTGCTGTGATTCCCCACTCAGATACAGTGATATAAATACTCCGAGTGGTGCAGTGAGAGTAATATGGAAAAAGATGAACTGCTGTGGCAACACTTAACGGGAGCAGCTGAAAGAAGAAGAAGATGCAGTGAGTGTAACAACGCTAAAGCAGTTATGGTATTTGGAATACTATGGCTATTTCCTGGACCATTATATTGCTGCAGGTTAATTACAATCAGATGCATTACGCTAATAAACGATATGCAGTTAATTTCAGTGTATTTATAAAGCCACGTCAGGAATGTGGAGCTAAGAAAGAAAGGGTGATCACACAGGAACAGTAGCACTGCTTTGACACTGGGTGCCGCCAGTCTGCAAAACCGAGTGGAGAAATTGCGTAGGCCAGGGTATGAGTTACCGTGGAAATGTGCGTGGCTTTATGCCAAGTTTAGGTTTTATACATCGCGATTTGAGCGTGGAAACATTCGTACGCACCGTTTATACATGTGGCCCCTGGACTTTTAATATACACATACAGTACATAAATACTTAAAAATTCCCATAAAAATTCCTTTAAAATAAAAGCCTACCACATAAATAAACATTTAAGGCACAGATTTAATTTCCTTACTGCAAACAGTAAAGGAGTTCAGTCGGGGTTCTCAACCTTTCACACGCGAGCTGACCCGACTGAAAACGGAAACTGAAGACCGCAGTGTTAGTCTACAAGACCTTCAAACCCGATTTTTTATATCTGGATTTGCATTCAGTCACAAATGAAGATGAAGAAGAGAGAGATTAACAATGGAATGTTCACCCTTTGCAGATTACTATAATAATAATAATAAGACAGCATTTCAGTTGGATGACAAAATTCGTGACTTTGTGACGCTCCTTCGAGGTGGGGGGAATGATCGCTAAGGGGGGGCTCTCCAGTGGTTAGTACTGTTTGGAAGGAATGCCTTTCCCAAGATTTGTGTTGCGTACAGATTACCATCGCATTGTCAACCACAAGTTGTTAAAAGATAATTTTCAAAAGTGAAATGAAAAAAAAAAAAAAAATAAAACTCATGAGATCTTCCATGTCACAAGAGCGTCTGACCAACCTGGCGTTAATCCGCATTGAAAATGAATTCCTCACAGATGTCAAAATTGTTTTCGGAGAAGAGGTCTAATTTGGAGAAATGAACTTAAATGAATGTTTAATTTGAATAAAGTGTTTATTTTATATGCCTTACTTCATCATTCACTTTGACAGCACCTCACCTTAGGGGGCTTCTAGCCTCTCTCTGCACGCCACTGGATCTGACCCGATTCTTTTTTATTTCTTGTCTTCTCCCCTTCAGGATGACCCGAAGCTGCTGGACCTGCCCGACGAGGAGGAGGAGGAGGAGGACTATCCTATCCGTTCCTTATCTGAAGAAGGGAGCCAATGCAGGACGACTGATGACGTCACTGCTCGTGTGTTGTGTCTGTAGTGAAAGCTCCCGTTTTAATAAATTCTCTGGCTGTTCACTGTTTTGACTTGAATAAAGCTGGTTTTCCTGAAGTGTTTGGACTCGGTCTTATCTTTTGGGTTCAAGACAGTGACTCACACGTCACATTATATACCTCCACCAAAACTATCACTCGTAGATATAGATGTACAAACATATTTACAAAGCCGTCAAGAAAAACAAAAATAAAAAAAACACACCGACTGGTCCTTTAGCTCAGCAGTACCTAATCCTCCCTCCCTTTTAGGTGCACTGGCGACCCCTGTTGACCGACAACTTCTTAAATATATCCAGCAAGATTGTTCAACCAATCCGCTACCTCGTCGTCTACACTCACTTATCCAGGTAGACACCGGCGCGTTCACGCAGTGAGCAACTTTCTATTTAAAGCCAAACACCTGACGGTCGCGCGCAAGCAAGCTTCACGGACAACCAACGCCTGTGCTGAAGTCGAGCGCACCGACGAGTAAACCTTATTCACTTGTAATATGGGATCCCCTTGTCTTTCACTACCTCAAATGCAAATGCCAGCATTAACTTCCAGGCGCACCGAACCTTAAACTGCCAGCGACTGGCAGGCTGCGAGGACACCGGCGCGTAAAGCTGAACACCTGCAAGGGAGCCCGTACTGACCATTATAGCGTTTTTCCCCCTTTGAGAGCTCAGACACGCCGTACCGCGCAGCGCGCACCCGCCGAGACGGCCACGCGTTTATCGCCACAGCGCCTTCAAGCTCAGACACGCTGTACTGCGCAGCGCGCACCGGCCGAGACGGCCACAGCGCTTTCAAACCAAAACGCTAAGCACCCATCATTTAAACCGGGCTCACTTTACATGTAAAAGTGGAAATGTGCTGGTTTAGTGCTACTTTAACTTAAATTTGTAAGGCCGCGCATTACCATATAAGCAACAGTCCTACCATCACAGTTCAGAAGGTGAATGCTCTGAGTTTACAAATGGGGAGAAAAAATGCCGTCCTTGCGTGCGATGGCTGTGCTAATGCTCAAATGCCAATTTCCAGTTCGAAAAAGGTATGTTTTGGCTGCAACGTTGGTGGAAAATAGAAAAGTCCAAATGTCCCGCCAGGTTCTTCTCTTCCCGTTTAAAATGTACAGTAGCTGCGCTGTTAAAATTAAAGGTGCCAGAGTTGTTGTTCTAATTCTTTTTCCTCTTTATTATATTTACTGTTATATAGATGTATCGCCCAAACACTAACCTTAAGGTCAATAAAATAGGTCCCTGATAAGTCACTATTTTAGGGCTAAAAATTCTCTCACTTGGACAGAGGTAGTGGTGCTGTAAGAATTATGTTTCTAGACTTCTCCAGCGCCTTCAACACAATCCAACCTCTGCTCCTTAGGGACAAGCTGACAGAGATGGGAGTAGATTCACACCTGGTGGCATGGATCGTGGACTATCTTAAAGACAGACCTCAGTATGTGCGTCTTGGGAACTGCACGTCTGACATTGTGGTCAGCAACACAGGAGCGCCACAAGGGACTGTACTTTCTCCGGTCCTGTTCAGCCTGTATACATCGGACTTCCAATACAACTCGGAGTCCTGCCATGTGCAAAAGTTCACTGACGACACTGCTATCGTGGGCTGCATCAGGAATGGGCTGGAGGAGGAGTATAGGGACCTAATCAATGACTTTGTTAAATGGTACGACTCAAACCACCTACACCTGAACACTAGCAAAACCAAAGAGCTGGTGGTGGATTTTAGGAGGCCCAGACCCCTCATAGACCCAGTGATCATCAGAGGTGACTGTGTGCAGATGGTGCAGACCTATAAATATCTGGGAGTGCAGCTGGATGATAAATTAGACTGGACTGCCAATACTGATGTGCTGTGCAAGAAAGGACAGAGCCGGTTATACTACCTTAGAAGGCTGGCGTCCTTCAACATCTGCAATAAGATGCTGCAGATGTTCTATCAGACAGTTGTGGCGAGCGCCCTCTTCTATGCAGTGGTGTGCTGGGGAGGCAGCATTAAGAGGAAAGACGCCTCACGTCTGGACAAACTGGTGAGGAAGGCAAGCTCTATTGTTGGCATGGAGCTGGACAGTTTAACATCTGTGGCAGAGCGAAGGGCGCTGAGCAGGCTCCTGTCAATCATGGAGAATCCACTGCATCCACTGAACAGGATCATCTCCAGACAGACGAGCAGCTTCAGCGACAGACTGCTGTCACTGTCCTGCTCCACTGACAGACTGAGGAGATCGTTTCTCCCCCAAACTATGCGACTCTTTAATTCCACCCAGAGGGGTAAACGTTAACATTCAACATTATACAAAGTTATTGTCTGTCTGTATACCTGCATTGTTATCATTCTTTAATTTAATATTATTTATTGTATCAGTATGCTGCTGCTGAAGAATGTGAATTTCCCATTGGGATTAATAAAGTATCTATCTATCTATCTATCTATCTATCTATCTATCTATCTATCTATCTATCTATCTATCTATCTATCTATCTATCTATCTATCTATCTATCTAAAATAATAACAGAAATATGAAACCTACCTTAATTATTGTAAAACAACCAAGTGACGTCCGCTTTCTGAACACGAGCCAATTTGGGTTTATTTATTCCATCCATCCATTATCCAACCCGCTATATCCTAACTACAGGGTCACGGGAGTCTGCTGGATCCAATCCCAGCCAGGTTTATTTATTACAAGGAGGCTCCGCCCCCTGCTCGCTTCGCTCGCCTACCCCCGGTGTTGGGTAACCTGAAATACATTGATGAATGTATGAGATATATTGGAGTGTAAAGGTGTAGATGACGAACAAAGGAAGTATATTCATTAATCCTAATGAATGTTCACTAATAGTGGACTCATTACAGAATGCGTTGTTAGCTAATTGGCGGAATTGTTTAGTGGCCGGCTGTCGTTCCTTTCTTTGCCGTTTATCTATTGACTCCGCTGTTTGAGAGGCGCATTGTAGGCGCCTACGTTCATTAATTGTATTCAGGCGGGCTCGCTTCTATATGTCCGCAAGTTGAGATGTTTCGTTTTGGAGCCGTGACTCGTTTGGTTGCGTTGTTGGAGAAGCGTGTTGTAGGCACCTGTGTTCATTTGTTTTATCCAGGCGGGCTCATTTTTGTCGCCCCGTTAGTCGAGCTCTTTCTTTTTGGAGCCATACCTGGTTTGCTTGCGGCATTTCAGATGCGCGCTGTAGGCGCCTGCGTTCATTGATTCTTTGTTCATTGTATTTGTCCATGCGGGCTCGCTTTTGTAGTTCCGTTAGTCGAGCTGTTTGGTTTTGAAGCCGAGACAGTTTTGCCTCCTCGGTTCCAGAAGCGCGAGTTTTGCCTCCTCGGTTCCAGACGCGCGTTGTAGGTGCCCATGTATCCGCGCATGCGCCCTCCGTACTATCTCGGGTTTGACTATGCTGTGTTTTGTGGACGTTTGGGGACTCCGTACCTTCTCTGGTTTGACTGTGGGGTGGGACGCCGAAGCCTCTTCTGTTTGTGTTCTCTGTGAGTACTTATAATATTGTATTACTGTAATGTGATTCACATATGCTGTGGAGTCCGGATCTTTGGGGCTTCTGTACTATCTCGGGTTGTTGCCTGCGGTGCTTTCGAAGCATGTTGTAGGCTCTTGCACCTTCCGTACTATGTTGGGTTTGACTATACTGTGTAGTGTGCACATGTAGGGCTCTGTACTCTCTTTGAGAGGGCTACATACAGTTGTCCATGTGTAAAGTGCTTAATATTGTATCACTGTAATGTGATTCACATATGTTGTGGAGTCCAGATCTGTGTGGTTTCTGTACTATCTCGTGTTTATGCTTGCAGTGTGTTAGTAGCACGTGGACCATGCTGTGTAGTGTGGACGTTTAGTTCAGAAGCGCGTTTTAGGCACCTGCGCCTTTCGTACTGTCTTTGTGGACCTGTGGGGCCTCCGTAGCCTCTTCCGTTTGACTCTGGGGTTCAGCGCAGAATCCTCTTTTTTGTGTGGCTGTGTCATTAGTCGTTAGCTATGGGCGCGTTGTTGCTTCGTTTCTTATTCACGTCAGTTGAGCTTTTTCGTTTTTGGGCCGTGACTCCTTCGTTCGCGGTGGATCAGACTTCGCTTGCGGTCTATGAGACGCGTGCTGTTGGCGCCTGCGCACTATGTCTCATGGTCCCATCGCCGTGTACCTGCGTCCATGCCTTCCGGTTTACCATTCTCGGTTAGTAATATGGATTTTATAAAATTATTATTTATAAACAAAAACAACAGCAATAATAATTTATATACCGCCTTTCTCGTGCTCAAGCGATGTCATAGGAGAACCATTTTTGGTTCCAAAAGGACCCATCCACATAAAGGTTCTGGAAGGAACTTTTATGTATTTAGATCTGTTAATAATTATTTCTTCTTCGTACAACAGATCTGTGAAATACCAACGGCTCGTGCTTTTTAAAGGACTCTCGCTTCATGTAAAACACAGGCTAAATTCGGGATTTCTTAATCTGTCAGTGTCCTATTAGGTAAGCCTACCATACATGAAAGATTTCAGCTCTTTTTTTTCTTGCACGTTAGGACATTTTCCAAAGCACAAAGAACCAACTTCATGTTTACAAAGAACTCCCCTTACAATGAAATGGTGTTTGGGCAAGCAGTGAGTCTACGAGGAAAGACACAAGAACCATAAAGTGTCATTAAAGAGCCAGCATGCCGTTTGAAGAGTGTACAAACTACACACTACAATTCCCATAAGCCCCTGCGTGTCCGTGCTGACCTGTTTTAAAGACCTGTTGAAAATAGGGGGCCATACGTAAATGGCTGTTATTCTTCAACAGCTCATACAATGTTTTTGTTAAATCCCTTGAATTAAAGCTGAATGTCTACACTTCAATCACATCAAATCGATTGTGGTGGCGTCCAGAAACAAAATTATGAAAATTGTGTGACTTTCTTGCAGCCCTTCGAGTTTCCGCTGCTCGCGTATGTGGATTTCACTTTCACCAAATAACAAATCTTTTGATTCTCGTGGATACGCCTCTTCTTTGGGAAGAAGATGGCAACACAAATTAGATGATCTACAAGTCTCCGACTTAAACTTTAAAGCCAAACAATATATTCGATCTGTTTTCGCTGTTCCGTTATTTCACCGAGTAATAATTTCCGTTTGTTTGCGCTAATGCGATCTGTGCTTTCTGCTGTTTGACACTTTCGAATTGTAGTACGTTCATAATCTCTAACCTGCTCTACATGTGCATCGCTTCAACGTTTTTGAACCTCTTTACAACGTTCTCCATTGTCTTCTACTCTTTGCCTTTTATTGCCGACCCCGCTTGGAGCTGAGAGAGCAGAATATCATTCACACCAATGAGAAGCGAGTGGACAGTGGGCGTGGTTGAAAAATGTTTGAGAGGAGGGCGGGGCTTGTCAAAATCTCATCTCACGGGACTTGAAATTATCACTCGCAGGATTTGAGATTATCTCCAAGAAAGTCTCGTCCCAGGATTTCTTTTTATAATAGAGAGATTAGTGTCACTTTTGGTGTTTCTTTTATATAATTAATCAGACCCTTCCCAAGTTATTTAGATCATTTTAATATGTTACTGTATTTTAATTAACACTTTCCTCCATTGATAGGGATTTTATGTTGGCATTGTTCATGTTATGTCCAAAAATGGAAGGGGTGTGGCTTAATTGAGAGGGGGCGTGACTGAGGTGCCCTCCTTGGGCAGATTCTCCGAGCTACGGAGGAGAAAAGAGATGAGGTTGTTAGTGTTGGCGCCCCCTCTCATTCTGGAGGGGTTATTGCATACCAGAAAGGTGATCCTCTGGTGCCCGAGTATGACACTGTACTATCTGATAAATGACGAAAAGTGAAACAAAAGAGTCACAGATGACACGACGACTGTGAAAGAAATCACCTCAACTATCCATCCATCCATCCAACCTGCTATATCCTAAGACAGGGTCACAGGGGTCTGCTGGAGTCAATCCCAGCCAGCACAGGGCGCAAGGCAGGAACAAATCCCGGGCAGGGAGCCAGCCCCACTGCAGGGCACACACACACACACCAAGCACACACTAGGGACAATTTAGGACTGCTAATACACCTAACCAGCGTATCTTTGGACGGTGGGAGGAAACCTATGCAGACAGGGGGAGAACATACAAACTCCACGCAGGGAGGACCCGGGAAGCGTGATTCACTAAAATGGCCACAAGGAGAAAGACAAGTAAGTCTTTAGCTTTCTTCTAAGAATAGCCAAGGATGCCATTGATGCGGATGCCCAAACAGATTGTGTTGGATTTTACCACAGCCCATGACCAGCAGAACACACGGCACTGTGAGCCATCATGAGCAGCATCAGCCGTAGATACGAACAGCAGTGTCGGTCAGACAGGAGAACAGCGGCTCTCTGACTTCCAATGTCTCTCGAAAGCAGATCTCATGTCATGCAGGTGTTAGTCCGGGTGCTGACATTGAAAAAGCATACGTTCCTAATATTCATAGTTTATTTTAAATGAATTTTATTTATCAGCTGGCTACAAACAGACAGGTAATGTTAATACACCCTAAATATATTGAGGCTGAATTTGCAGCTTTGGTGGGGATTATACATCGGCATAGTCCGTATATAGCAAGAGCCGGCTCTGATGAAAATATTCTTAAAAAGAAAATAAAAACATTATTCCCATATAACTGCTTAGTACACTTTTTTTTATCAAACTTATTTTTCTAATTTTTATATTGTTCCCAAACATAGAAACTGGGAAATAACAGTTCACCTAAGTAGCCCAGGAGTCCAATTAAAAACAGAAAACTGGTCGGCCCCGTGACCCTGTGTTAAGATATAGCGGGTTGGAAAATGGCTGACCGACTGACTGGTTGGAAAAGAAAACCCCGGTTTAGAAAATGACTGACTACTTGAACGGAAACGTAAATCAATTATTATCCCTCCGTCCAGTAGATGGCAATGTTTACCCGATTAGTGCCATTTTTCTAACCTCTTTCCTTGAAGTCGCGGTTTGATGACTCGTTTTGTTTCTCTTCTTTGCTTAATTCCGCCGGCAAGCGTCAAGGACTGCCCTACGAGACACGCGTGTGCACTTTCAGAACGAAAGTAGAGAAAGAGCGGCGAAGAGGAGGAGCAAAAGAGCGGTAAGAACGAGAGCATCGAGCGGGTTGGACGGAATACTGGCTAGAGTTAGAGGAGAGGAAAGTGTTGAGGGAAGAGGATCGAGAATGTCGAGGAGACAGGAAAATGAGTTCCACGTTTTAGGCGGATAATGCCAAGAGAGAGGAGATGAAAAAGGAGAAAGAGAGCAGAGCAGAGCAGGGCAGGGAGTCGTGGCAGTCCGCACAAGTCCGGTTTGGTGCACGCCGGCCGAGTCTGCAGGCTTGCGGTGTAAGCCACTCGCTTGTCCCGTCAGTGCCCTTTATTCAGGTCGAGTTAGGTGTGCAACAGAATCAACAAAAATCCGAGAATGAAGATTTCATACTTGTTTTGTTATGAAATAACGTTTACAATGGAAATAAAATGTGGACATACGGACAGGGCCGGATTAATACAATGGGGTTTCAACTGGGGTCGCGGTGTTAGCTAAGAGAGTGGAGGGGCGCGTGGTTGTGACATAAAAAAATAAACAAAATCGTATCCATTATTTAAATAGCGGCCCTGTAATGCTGGTTCTCAAAACGGGGGCGCCTAAAGCAGCTCGACTCGTCTGTAAAAGCGGATCGCCCATGACTGCAGAAAGGACCTCAGTACTTGAACAGCTTTATTCTGACATTTTGAATAGTCGGGCTGTGTTAATTAAGTCATTTCTAACGGGAGCTGCCACTTCAATACACACATCAGTAACGGTGCCAGCTCAGTGGCCGGCTTAGAATGTTTCCCGCACTAATCAGCGGCTGACCGGCGCGTCACGCGGCGAGGCTGCGAACCTGCGGTTACCTTGGCGACGGACTTGCAATCCCTACATGCGTTGATAGTGTCGGCGGGAGGGTGTTTCGGGGTCTCAGAACCCTCACGACAATCCTTTTATATGCTCCGCAATGAAGATGGAAATGTGTCTCTTGGTAATGTTATAACATAAGTGACAAATCTTGACAGGTCGGTTTACAATGGTTTGCAGAAGAAGATAACGGACGCAAGGCAAAGGTGTAAAGGTCAAGCACTTCTCTGAACATCAAGTGAAACCCACACGGAGATTTCCTGCGGTTTGGACGTTACGCTTTCGTATTAAAGGTGCGGCTCCTATCCACGGCCTGTTTTCTTGTTAACATTCCTCACCCGAGGCAGCTTAAAATGTGTGTGAAACTTAAGGGACGTTTAGAAAAGGGGCACATGCACGCATGCGCTAAAAATCGACGGGATTTTAATTGAGTATAATTCTGTCATGGTATGAATGGTGAGTTACACGGTTAGTGGGAAAACGGAAAAAAAAAAAAGGATAATTTCTATCCATCCATCCATTAACCAACCCGCTGAATCCGAACACAGGGTCACTGGGATCTGCTGGAGCCAATCCCAGCCAACACATGGCACAAGGCAGGAACCAATCCCGGGCAGGCTGCCAACCCACCGCAGGACACACACAAACACACCAAGCACACACTAGGGCCAATTTAGAATCACCAGTCCACCTAACCTGCGTGTCTTTGGACTGTGGGAGGCACGGGGAGAACATGCAAACTCCACGCAGGGAGGACCCGGGAAGCGAACCCAGGTCTCCCAACTGTGAGGCAGCAGCGCTACCCACTGCGCCACCGTGCTGCCTGGATAATTCCTAATAAAGGACAAATCAGGTCAGGTTGGTGAGCCAGTGTGTTGCCACACCCACTACACGACGAAACAGCTCGGGATGCAAGTTGGCAATCCCCAAGGCAGACACGTGGTCCAGTCCCATTCTCTAGAAATGACCCTCTATCTTTCTGGTCCAGCCACTCGGGTCCTCAGCAGTGAGGGTCCCCTGATCCGGATCATCCTCAGGTAATCGTGCCACATGGTTGTAACTGACGCTCCCTCACAATGCAGGTCATGTGGCTCTTTAGGGAATCCGTGAGCAACACAAAGTCAAATCAACGGTACCCAAGGATTCTCCAAAGAGACACCAAAGGAGTTGAGTCTTCATCTCAGGTCACTGGATAGCGTCCATGTCTCACAAACAGGGGGAACCAGGACTCTAAAGACTTGGACCTTCATCCTTTTGCTGAGATATCAGGAGCACCACACACCCCTTTCCAGCGACCTCATGACCCCCCGATATGCTTTCCCAATCCGTATACTGACTTTATAGGAAGAGTCACCAGAGACATGAATGGTAAGTAAACCTCTTGACGAGGTCGACACTCTCTCTGCAGACAGACACACTGCTGATGGTTGTGCCCAAGAGGTCATTAAAGGCCTGGCTCTTGGTTTTTTTATCAGGACCTTCAGAAGCCCAGACACTCAGACCCCTCACTCAGTCTCTCGAGACCCCCGATCAGAGCCTCTATTGTAAGCATGACCGCTTTTTATCCTCCAGTATCGATTTATTTCATCTTTAGAAGGAGTCCCAAAACCACTCAAACATCCAAAAGGTGTATTTGAAGAGAAGACATGCGAGGAGTTCATCTTAAACAAGATAGAAATGACACTGAGGTGATCCAGTAACATGGTGGGTATTCACACAGCGAGGTCATCGCTTTGTGGACCACTAGCCATCCATCCATTGTGACGTCCACTTCATTCAGTTCAGGTTTACGGCAGACACAGGCATCAATGGGCACAAGGTGGAAAGCAGTCCTGGACGGGGCACCAGTCCATCACAGAAACGCTCTCGGCCATCACTAACCAGTTTAGAGCTTCCAGTGAGGTGTGTGGGGGGGCATGGGGGATAGAAAAACCTCAGAATGGCGATGAAAAACACAGATTTGGAAATGGACCTTCTGAAGACATAAAGAAAGCAAAGTTTATCTTGACACAATGTTTACCTTGTCTAGGCAATGTGCGGAAACAATTAAAAAAGGCTAATAAAACGTTAGGTTAGCTCGTAAAGAACTGTTGAATATAAATCAAGTGACGTCATGCTTGGACTATATAGTGGGAACATATCTGGAATGTTTAAGTCTGGTCATCACACTGTAAGAAAGACATTGCAGCACTTGAAGGCATTTGTGGTAAACGCTTCCTCTTCAGCATGTTAGTCTTACTGCCGATTAAGTTGTGTCATATCTACCCATCACAATGCAGACTACATCTTTGTTTAGGTCAAATCGAGACTTTGGATCTGCGTCTGTCACATTTGAGTAGATTTGAGTAGACTTGTGCTGCCTGTATGAAGTGATTCAAGAGTTTACTCATCTCTCGCACACATGCAGTTAAATAACAACAACGTGCACTAAAATGGAAAGCCTGACGTTGTAAAACTTTCTTCCCATTCATTGTTCTTTGCTTTGTATCATTCAGCCGGACTTGGTCTTCCTATCAAGTCGACTTGCACTCCAAATTTGCAGAGAGCTTCTTAGGTTAACATGAAGCATTTCAGGTATCTCACGTAAACCTTGACCTGGTAACTTTTGGTGTTTGTTAGAAACTGTAAGTTAACCCTGAAATGTGCTGAAATTATTTTTTGGTCAGTCAGTCATTTTCCAACCTGCTATATCCTAACACAGGGTCACAGGGTGCCAGTCCCAGCCAACACAGGGTGCAAGGCAGGAACAAACCCTGGGCAGAGCACCAGCCCACAGCAGGGCTTATTTTTTGGTGACATCATGAAATCATATCCATTTTTATTTTTACAGACTAAAAAAGGAGCCCCCTTCCCAGTTTTTCATGGTTATGCAGTGGAGGTATCCAATGTGAATCCTGGACGAGAAGAGGAGACACTCAATGGGAGAGAAGAGTTTGACACAGAGCATGGCTTCAGCCAAAGAGGATGGCCTGGATGAAAAACTACCACTTGTTAAGCAAGAGGACTGTGAGTGGGGTGCACCAGAGGGACTGTGGGTGAAGTCAGAGGATTGCGAAGCAAGAATTTCAGTTTTCAAAGAGGAGGAGAGCAAGAGGGAGCACGTTGAAGTTAAAGTGGAGGATCTGGAAGATTTTCCAGTGAGTGCTGAACCTCAAAACTTTGAAACCAGGAATGTTTTCAAACTGGAGATCTTTGAAGAATCTCAACCCAGTTTACAGTATTGGGTCACCGATACGGGGCAACTGGAACTGAAATCTGAGTTATCGGAGTTTGAGGAGAAAATCAATGAAGGACCTGAGAGAGAAGCAGAAGAGCAGCAGTCGGGTAAGAGTTTTCAAAGAAGTAAGTAATGTGATTAAATGTGAAAGAAAGTGATACATTTTACAAATTCTGCATGTGCTTGCCTTGATGTTTTTTTAGAATTTGGAAAGGAGGGTGAGATTTACAAATAGTCACTACGTACTTGAGCAGTTGCTCTCTAACGACAGTAGGCTGTCAAGTGTAGTAAACTGGAAACGTTTGTGTAAACGCAAAAAAATTGACAGTGTCCGGTATGTGACTTTCCCACGTAAAGGTGTCCTCCTAGCAGTAAGAAGTCACCAATGCTATGTTAAATGAAATGAACAGGCGTGTCATATTAGACATTTATATTCTATCAGTTGTGCTCCAATTAGGTGGCAAATTCACACAAAAAACAATCCCAAGATCTTTCCGTCTGTGCAGCTTAATGTACTGAAATTATTTTTGTCAAAACGCTTCATTTCTTCCTGCTGTTGTCCAGCATCATTCAGATGGAGTGACTTGTCTGTGGCACATGGGTCCATGGAATCGCATCCTCACACAGACGGACTTTGGCTCTGCAAGTGCATTTGTAAAACATGGCGCTGACCTTATGCTGAGTAGTCTATAAAGTTGAAGTCGGAAGTCTGCATACACTTCAGGAGAATTCTTTCAAACTCACTTTCTAAGCCCTTCTACAGATTTTAGACTGTCAAACAATACTGCTCAAAGAAATGAAAGGACCGTTCTTGAACCTGAGTTTAGCATCAAGCCAGTGACACTTGTGGGCTATTGATGTGGTCAGTGAAGTAGCAGAGGGGCTTGTTCATCAGTTTCAGCTGCTTTGGTACACTAGAGGGGCGACAATGAGACGACCCCCAAAACAGGAATGAATGGGTTAACAGCTGGAGGGAGGCCACTGACATTTTTCCCTCGTCATCTGTTTTGTCACTCGTTTTGCATTTATCTACGGTCAGTGTCACTACTGGTAGCAGGAGGCCATACCTGGACCCTACAGAGCTGGCACAGGTAGTCCACCTTCTCTAGGATGGCACATCAATATGTGGCACTGCCAGAAGGTTTGCTGTGTCTCCCAGCACAGTCTCAAGGGCATGGAGGTGATTCCAGAAGACAGGCAGGCAGTTCATCTAGGAGAGCTGGACAGGGGGGGGACAGAGAAGGTCCTTAACCCACCAGCAGGACCCACCGGTATCTGCTCCTTTGGCCAAGGAGGAACAGGGTGATCACTGGCAGAGCCTACAAAATGACCTCCAGCAGGCAGGCAGGCCACTGGTGTGAATGTCTCTGACCAAACAATCAGAAACAGACTTCATGAGGGTGGCCTGAGGGCCTGACGTCCTCTAGTGGGCACCGTGGAGCTTGATTGGCATTTGCTATAGAATACCAGAATTGGCAGGTCCACCACTGGCGGGCACCCTGTGCTTTTCACAGATGAGAGCACATGTGACAGACATGAAAGGGTCTGGAGAAGCCGTGGAGAACGTTATGCTGCCTGTAACATCATTCAACATGACCGGTTTGGTGGTGGGTCCGTGATGGTATATCTGGGGAGGCATATCCACAGAGGGACACACAGACCTCTACAGGCCAGACAATGGCACCTTGACTGCCATTAGGTATTGGGATGAAATCCTTGGCCCCATTGTCAGACCCTACGCTAGTGCATTGGCTCCTGGGTTCCTCCTGGTGCACAACAATACCCGGCCTCATGTGTTTGTGAGAGGATGAAGGAATTGATCACATTGACTGCCCACAACCCCCCGAATCCCCAACGCTCACTCGCCTGACCTCAATCCAATAGAACACCTCTGGGTGGGACATTATGTTTCGGTCCATCTGACACCTCGGACTATCCAGGAGCTCAGTGATGCCCTGGTCCAGATCTGGGAGGAGATCCCCCAGGACACCATCCGTCATCTCATTAGGACATTGTCGGGGTGGGGGGATTGCATACAAACTACCGAGTATGATTTGGAGTTGGCAAATTGTTCTGCATCATTGTTTCCCTTTGGGGTGTCTTTGAATTCAGCTCTCTCTCTGTCGGTTGATCATTTTCATTGCCATCCTTTCGTTCCTCACACATCATCATATCAGTCCATAGCGGTAGAGAGAGACAGCAGGATTTGTTTTCCCCATTGAGATCCGAGGTGTTTTCAATGTGTCGTCTGATTCAAAAACCAACCCCAAATAGCCCTTCTGCAGACCAGTAGAATTCCCGTACAACTCATCCACCAGTTGTTTTCTTCAGTCAGTTTGTGAGCTTCTTGTGCTGGACGGCTCAGAGGCTCAAAGTCCAAACACAGTCACCCCCTCGCCAAGCTGGTCTGAGGCTCCGTCCCCCAATGCTGCCTTTCCACACTTGCATGTTTAGCCGACGCTTGCCAACAGGGTAGTGTTATGGTTTTTTTTTTTCGGGGGGGGGGGGGGGTTGGCTTATAGAGTGTCCTGCACTGAATCCCCCTTGTCAAACCCATTCAAGACCCCCCCCCCCCCATCTTGATATGGCTACTGAGTTGTGCTCCTCAGTGTGTTCTTTCTTCATGGCCATGGTGTATGAGAGAGAGAGGGGGATAGAGGGTTAAAGCAACAAGGTTAGGAACTAATTAATGATGAGGCCATATTAGACTTAACTTAAGGCCATGATCAGGTCTAATTAACAATAATAATAATAATAATTCATTACATTTATATAGCGCTTTTCTCAGTACTCAAAGCGCTATCCACACAGGGAGGAACCGGGAAGCGAACCCCCTGCAAAGCAGCAGCACTACCACTGCGCCACCTGTGAGGACTACAGACCACTGTCACAAATTAGGACTTGAAAGAACGCCCCTTGTCACTGTGATACAAGTCACCAAATCAAATTTCTGGTGTCACATGCACTCCGTTCTATGTCTCGTGGAATGCTTAGTCCAAGACTGTACTTTAGAAAACTATAAAACCACAATAAATAGTAAATAGTCAATTCTCGAAATATCAATACATACAATGAAAGTATTCACTTCTTCTTCTTCTTCTTTTGGCTGCTCCCGTTAGGGGTCACCACAGCGGATCATCTTCTTCCATATCTTTCTGTCCTCTCCATCACCTGCATGTCTTCTCTCACCACATCCATAAACCTTCTCTTAGGCCTTCCTCTTCTCCTCTTCCCTGTCAGCTCTGTCCTTAGCACCCTTCACTCATTATACCAATCATCTCTCCTATGCAGATGTCCAAACCAATGCAATCTCGCCTCTCTGATTTTGTCTCCCAACCGTCCCACCTGTGCAGACCCTCTAATGTCCTCATTTCTAATCCTGTCCATCCTCGTCACACCCAATGCCAATCTTAACATCTTTAACTCTGCCACCTCCAGCTTTGTCTCCTGTGCCACCATCTCCAGCCCATATACCATAGCTGGTCTCACTACCATCGTGTAGACCTTCCCTTTCACTCTGTCACAAATCACTCCTGACACTCTTCTCCACCCACTCCACCCTGCCTGCACTTTCTTCTTCACTTCTCTTCCACAATCCCCATTTCTCTGTACTGTTGATCCCAAGTATTTAAACTCATCCACCTTCTCCAACTCTACTCCTCTCATCCTCACCATTCCACTGACCTCCCTCTCATTCACACACATGTATTCTGTCTTGGTGGTCCTTCATTCCTCTACTCTCTAGAGCAGATCTCCACCTCTCCAGAGTCGCCTCAACCTGCTCCCTACTTAAACTTCTCCACCTTCACCAAGATGGACAGGATTAGAAATGAGGACATTAGAGGGTCAGCTCAGGTTGAACGGTTGGGAGACAAAGTCAGAAATTCAAGATGGCATTGGTGTGGACATATGCAGAGGAGAGATGCTGGGTGTATTGGGAGAAGGATGCTAAGGATTGTGTAAGATAGATAAAAAGAGCATGCAGGCAGGGTGGAACGGGTGGAGAAGAGTGTCAGGAGTGATTTGTCACAGACGGGTATCAGCAAGAGTGAAAGGGAAGGTCTACAGGACGGTAGTGAGACCAGCTGTGTTATATGGGCTGGAGACGGTGGCAGAGTTAAAGATGCTAAGATTGGCATTGGGTGTGATGAGGATGGACAGGATTAGAAATGAGGACATTAGAGGGTCAGCTCAAGTTGGACGGTTGGGAGACAAAATCAGAGAGGCGAGATTTTATTGGTTTGGACATGTGCAGAGGAGAAATGCTGAGTATAATGAGTGAAGGGTGCTAAGGATAGAGCTGCCATTAAAAAGGAGAAGAGGAAGGCCTAAGGAGGAGGCTTTATGGATGTGGTGAGAGAGGACATGCAGGTGATGGGGGTGACAGAGCAACGTGACGAGGACAGGAAGATATGGAAGAAGATGATCCGCTGTGGTGACCCCTAACCAGCCGAAAGAAGAAGGGTGCACTTCATTTTTCATACACTGCCTCTGCACGTTGGCTTAGTTTTTGTTAAATAAAGGACATGGTGTCATATGTCACATGGTGGTGATCACCATTACCTAATTTTAGGACCCACTAAGGACCAGATCATTTTTTTTTTTTTTTATGGTGTCCTGATGTGCAAAACCTTAGAATTGAACGAGGGCGCACTTTCTTTTTAACATCACTCAATATGCACCCATGCCACAAGAAACGTGAGTGTAGCGCCTCGCCAGTCACTTAATTGCTTCCAGCGCAGCAGGCATGGCGGAGCAACTCTTGGTTCGAGATATTTGTGACCAGTCGGCCAGTTCACCGATATCAAGTGATTGACAAAAACAAAAAAGTCATTCAGTGCATATGCACAGTATTGAAAGGCAATTGAAAAAATACTAGTACAGTGGCATGCAAAAGTTTAGGCCCCCCTGGCTTCAAGTGAATAGCAGCAGATGAGCTTCAAGGTGACACGTTTGTTGAATATTTGAACCAAGATGACATTTTTATTTCCATCATTCACAAGTACAAAACACCAAAAAAAAAAAAAAAAAATGAAAAGGGTCTGAAGCCAAAATTTGGGCCCCCAACAGGGTCAGTCCTTTTAAGACCCCCCTTTTGGCAAGTATCACAGCATGTAAATGCTTTTTGTAGTCTTACTTGGGGTCTTGTCACCCCACCCAGGCTTCTAATTCTGTGAGACTCTTGGGCCATCTTGCCCGCCCTGCTCTTCTGAAGTCTCCACAGATTTTCAATGATGTGTAGTAGTTGTTTTGGGGGGGGGGGGGGTGTACAGTGAGGGTCAGCTTGCGCCTCTTGAGGTTTCCCATTGTAGATTGTGAGGTGGGTTTCACATCATTATCTTGTCCTCTTCTTTTTGTAACTTTCAACTTTCTGACATAGTCGGTTCCCAAAGTCAGTCTTGGGGGGGGGACCCCCCTGTGGCTGCAGGTTTTTGTTCCAATCAGGTTCACAATCGACTGATAATGATCAATAACAACTGATCTCATTTCATTAGCTGGTCTCTTTTACTCTTCTCTTATTCTGCATTCAGAAAAACACAACAGTATGTTTTTTACATTTATAAGACATTTAGAAATAATTTGATTTTTTTTTTCTAAAGCTATAAACACCTCTCTTTTGTCATTTTCCTATTGTTTTCCCCTTTTCCGTTGTCATTTGCTCCCTTCATTTAATCCTAAGAGTGACAATTAACACCCAGCACAGCAGACACCCGGGGTGATGAAGGCAGCAATGACTTCAGTGTCAGCCTCTAATTAGTAAATCATCAATTAAATAACCAGAACGCCTGGAAAAGAAGAATCAAAATGAGGATGAAAAATACAGGTAACGACTTAAAGAAATAAAAAATACATATTCCCCATCTACAGTGGGTATGGAAAAGAATCCCCCCCTTTGAAATATTCCCATTTTGTTTGCTTTACAGCCTTAAATGTAAACACACACACACTAATATTTCTTCCCAGCTTTACTTATCTCAATGCACTCGATAACATCCAAGTGAAAAAGATATCACAGCTACAGTTCAGAAAAATAACAAATCAGACACAAGACCTACTGAGATTAATAAAGGACCCCCCCACCAATGTCAATGTCATTTAGTTGACCCCCCTTTTGCTTTAATGCCAGCCTTGAGTCTGTTCTGATTCTGCTCTATCACCTTTGCCCACCTAGATTAAGCCCACTCAATATTTGCCCCCCACTCTTCTTTACAGTTGAACTGTTCAAGATGGTGATGTTGGTGGTCTGCTATCTTCAGATCTCTCCACAGATTTTCACTGTGATTTAGGTCTTGGCTCTGATTGGCCACACCAGGACATTCACTTTTGTCTCCTCCACCCACTGTGTGGTCCATTTTGCTGTGTGCTTCGGGTTGTTGTGTTAAAAGGCGAACATTCTGCCCATCTTCAACTTTCTGGCAGAGGGTAGCAGGTTTTCCTCCAGAATTTGTTGGTATTTTGCTCCATCCATTTTTCCTTCTACCCTAACAAGAGCCCCCAGGCCCCACACAACAGGATGCTGCCCCCTCCATTGCTTTACTGTCTGTATGGTGTGTTGTGGATGGTGAGCTGCATTGGTGGACCATTTGGTGTTGAGGCCAAGTAGTTTGATTTTGGTCTCCTCTGACCAGAAGACCTTTTTCCACTTGGCATCAGAATCTTCAAGGTGCATTCTGGGAAAGCTCAAATGAGCCTTCATGTGGCCTGTATTGAGAAGTGGGACCCTCCTGAACAAGCCACAGTGCTGGAGCGCTTGTCAAATTGTTATCACCTGCACACCATTAATGACCACTCTGTGCCATCAAATCCTGTAACTCCTTCACAGTGGCCATTGGCCTCTCTTACCAGTGTCCTCCTTGCTCTTCCATCCAGTTTGGAGGGTCCTAGTAGTACCAAACACTTCTTTATGATGGACTTTACTGAGCTCCTTGTGATTGATAAAGCCTTTGAAATGTTTTGGTCTCCATCTCCTGCCTTATGTCTGTCCACAACTCTATCCTTAGATCTTCTGAAAGTGGCTGGCCACCCATAGTCAGGTGTTTGCTGTCAGTTGCTCTACCAAGGAAGGGGATGAATGGACCAGGAACAGCTTCACTAATCACACTCATTACAACTGAGCACAGCCAGTGACTGCAATGGGAATGGGGGGCACCGACACCTGATTGAGTTTGGGGGGGGGGGGGGTCCTTTATTAATCTCAGTAGGTCTTGTTAATGATTTTTTTTTAATTCTTCTGAACTGTAGCTGTGATATCTGTCACTTGGATGTTAGAGGCTGCATTGAGTAAGTAAAGCTGGAAAAAAATATTAGTTTGTGTGTTTACATTTAAGACTGTAAAGCAAAAAAAAAAAAAAAAGGAATATTTCAAAGGGGGGGTGGGGGGGATTCTTTTCTATACCCACTGTAACTGCTTAGTACATTTTTATAGAAAAACTTAGTTTGTAATTTTTACATTGACGCCAAAACACAGAAACTGGCATACAATGACTCACTTAATTAGACTAAGAGTCCAATAAAAAACGGAAGTTGGTTGGAACAAAAACCTGCAGCCACAAGGGGGGTCCCCAGGACCGAGTTTGGGAACCGCTGCTCTAACACATGGTGTGATGTTTCCTTCCAGAATTTGCTGCTATTTATTTGACTCCATTCTGCCCTCTCCCAATGATGTGCCCCCCACCCCCGGGGCCACTGACTGGCACACAAGCCCACAGCCGGATTGATCCACTGCCATGCTTCATAGTTGCAGACGTGTTCTTTTCCTGGAATTCAGCCCCCCTTTTGTCTCCAAACCTACTTTTGCACATTGAGGCCACTAGGGTGTTGTACCGTGTTAGCCATTATGAATGTAGAGAAAAGCCAAGCAAAATGACACCTTTTATTGGCTAACTAAAAAGATTACAATATGCAAGCTTTCGAGGCAACTCAGGCCCCTTCTTCAGGCAAGATGTAATCATTACCATGGAGTCACTACATCTCATCTGAAGAAGGGGCCTGAGTTGCCTCAAAAGCTTGCATATTGTAATCTTTTTAGTTAGCCAATAAAAGGTGTCATTTTGCTTGGTTTTTCTCTACACATTGAGGCCATAAAGTTCCATTGTGACTTCATGAGTCCACAGGCCTTGTTCCCAGAATGCATCAGGCTTGTTTACTTCAGGTGCTGAATGTTGTGGTGAGGATGCAGCAAAAGTTTTCCTCTGCTGACCCCACCATGAAGGTCCTCTTTGTGGAGGCGTCGCTGCCCAGTTGAACAGTGGACCACCATTCCAAAGTCGGCCAAATCTTCCTGAAGGTCTTTTGCCGTCAAACGGGGGGTCTTGATTTGCCTTTCTAGCAATCCAACGAGCAGTTCTGTCAGATCTCCACCTTTCCTGCTCACTGCCATTTCATCATTTCTTAAAACGCTTTCCTGTCTCCTCCTCCTGCTTTGTGAGCCTCAATTCTTTTATAATCTCAGAGTGCCAGGCTGCCGCTTAGAGGAGCCCACGGTTGCAGATTGTTGGCAGAAGGTTTGAGGGGTCCGATAATTTCTACAGCTTTGACATTTGCATCATTGGGGGTTTGACGAGCTAATGAAAGTCTGAGACCACCTTGGGAAAAGTCATCTTTGAGACCTCGGATACCTTGGGGTTGGGGGCCAAAACTTGTGCACAGGGCTCCTTTTCTTTTTTCACGGTACAATTATACAAAACAAAACCAACAAATCTTGCATAACATGCTGAAAAGAAATGTGTCATCTTGAACGTGATGCCTTGTGGTGATCAGCTCATCTTCTGCTCACATGTTAAGCAAGGGAGCCCAAGCGTTTGCCTGCCCCTGTACATCATATTCCTCACTTTCGAAGGCTTAATACGTTTGTCACGTCAAGCACAATCTACTAATGGCTTAGTGATGTGATTTATTGTGCATGCGAGTCTTCATTTAGCTGATTTGGCTGCATTTCCACGCTCTATCAGTGGTGTCTCCATTTCCCAGGTTCTCTGAAATTCTCTGTCCGTTTCGGTCAGGGTTGCCATAAATATTTGCTTTTTCTGCCATCGGATTTCTTTCATAATTTCATGTGGCAAGCTTCATAGGAGCATGTTGAGCCTCTTTTTGTGTATTCACAAGTTTTATAAATCTCACCCCCGGAAGTGTGGTACTGAGGGGTTGAGGCAGCAACATCAAAAAGTGAGTCAAATATATCTTTTATAATAATTTATTTTAACAAAAAAGCAAAACACTAAACTGTTTGTATCATTGCAGATTTGCAGGATAACTTCAGCCTTTCCCCCCCCTCAAGTGCTCCAACCCCTCCTCAGTGTAGACTGCAACAGAAGCAGGGCAGGCAGAAGATGAAGAAATCAACAAGAGGATCGGAGGATTTGACAGCAGCCTTTTTGCAGTGTAGTTCGCTTCCCGATGCCAAACCAAGGT
Source organism: Erpetoichthys calabaricus (assembly GCF_900747795.2). Classification (NCBI taxonomy): domain Eukaryota; kingdom Metazoa; phylum Chordata; class Cladistia; order Polypteriformes; family Polypteridae; genus Erpetoichthys; species Erpetoichthys calabaricus. Next base: position 15,789,308 of record NC_041398.2, on the reverse strand, counting down.
GTAGAGAAGCCATCAGCATTGATCCAAAACAAGAGAATAGCACAGACCAAGAGGCATTTAAAAACAAATCTGACGGTAAAGATAAATCGATTCACACAAGACAGCAGCCAAATGCCTGTTCCGAACGTGACAATCTTGACGGTCTTTCCAAAATTCACACTGGAAACAAACCCTATTGCTGTTCTGAGTGTGGAAAAGAATTCTCATTTTTAACCAATTTTCATAACCACTTGAGAACTCACACCGGAGAGAAACCTCACTGTTGTTCAGAATGTGGCAAACGATTCTCACAAATAAGCAGCCTTCTGAACCACAAAAGAACTCACACTGGAGAAAAGCCATATGGCTGTTCTGAATGTGGCAAACGATTCGCTGCCAGTGGCAATCTGCAGCGGCACACGCGCATTCACACCGGAGAAAAACGTTACTGCTGTTTTGAGTGTGGCACACAGTTCTCTTACAGTTCCTCCCTTCAGAAACACAGACGAGTTCATACAGGAGAGAAGCCCTGAGGGAGTACAGTGGAGGATGAAAAAACAGGGAATCGAGGAACAAGTGAAATGTAATTCTCCAGACTTCTCACGTTTTGATGAGCATTCAAATGGTGGGCTTTGTTGAACAAGATATATACCAGATCCCATCAGGCAAACTATCATTATGGACCCAAAAAAGTTGTGTATTGGCCACATGTAACCCAGGATAAAAACTCGTCCAACCCTTGTGTCCGCACTATGGTAGGTAATGGTGGAAGTGCAACATCTTCAGATGAAGAACAACCTCCAATGTGCTGTCACTCCAAATGGATAGTGTTGCTGCTGCTTAAGTACTGCTACTTATATGCAACAAATCCAGAATGTCCAAATAAAGGATATCCCAGGTGGGCCCACAAAAACTGGAAAGTGAAAGCGACTCGCAAACAAGATAAGGTGACTGATGCTAACCTAAGATCTCTTAACCACACCTTTGTCCTCTTTTGTCTTCACATACTGTAGGTGACACACACACAACCTGCCACCAAGTCCCTCCCCCCCCCCCCCCAATGGTCACCTGGTGGACTGTTTAAGAGACTCGCTCAGCGATGGCTGCTTTCAGTGCCATAGGTTTGCCTCTCGTCTTCTCTTTTTGACTCCTAAGATGTCCTCCTTTGTTCAGGTTTCACTCCTGTTAGTATTTCCTGTGAGGGCTGTTTGCTTATTGTGTTTGTGTTTCTTGACTGCTTTGAGAATTTTTTTATCATTGTCAATCTCTCCTCATTGCTTTCGTAATTCTGGTCTTTATTTATTCATTTTGTGACATTTGCACACCTTCATACCCCTTGTGATGAGTGGCCGGCTCGTCCTGATCTACTTCTACTGACCACTCCACACTCTGCCTGTCTCCTTCTCTCAATCCTCTTTTTTTACTTTCAAGTATACAAATACTAGGGAAAGTATTGTAATTGTCCAGAAATTCGATGTCAAGATTTTGATGAATCTCCATGTTTTAGACCTCCCTGACTTTCTCGTATACAAAGTAATGGGAAAGTATTGAAATCCTCCAAAATTCCAAAATTTGTTTTAGACCATTTTTGGAATTGTGTGTGTGTGTGTGTGTGCAAACACGGTAACTTGAATTCGCTTTCACTTAGTTCAACAAAATTTTGCATACAAATATCAGGTACAAAACGTAGATTTCTATCAACTTTTGGGCTATTTCAGCTAACCGGAACTGGTACTTTACCTGAACACATACTCAATTGTTTTAATCTTTTTATTCATGCGGCTGCAAAGTCCAATTTATTCAACTTGACTTTAATAAGAACTGTTCAATATATTATTAATTTAATTTAATTATTGTTTGTCGATGGTTCTTTAATGTACATGATATAAAACTACAATCCTTGTCTTGCGGTTTACTCCTAAAATATCCATTCCCATATCTGAGTATACAAGAAAGTTTTGGGGAGACGACTCCTGATTTATTTATTTTTTTGTTCTGCCTGTAGGTCAATGTTCCCTCTAAGTTGAGCATGTGAGCCATCGTTTACACACTTCTAGGAGTCTTGCATACAGATTTTATAAGGTCACACAGAAAAAGAATCGTTTTTCAAACAAAGGTAAATTATCCAAGTTTGAATAGATATAAATGAAAAGAAATCCACTTGATTTCACTGAGCTTCCATATAAATCACTTGATCACGAGCTCTTAGTCTGTAACCTTAAAAATGGAAAAACCAACGTGCCTTGGCAATGCTAATGGGTGGCATGTTGGTGAAGCGGTTAGCACTGCTGTTTCACAAATTCAGCATCCTGTGCCGGGTGGTTGCTCATCTGGAGTTTGCCTGTTCTCTTTGTATCTCTGTGTGTTCCTTCCCAATAGGTGTCATTTTCTGTGCCTTCACTGTAGTTGTTTTGGAGACCATACATGGTGAAGTTTCATTACGCATCAGTCAGATTGTGTTTCTAGAAGACTTTTATATTTGTCAAGGTGACCATGGCTTTATAACACTGTGAGGTTCACTGTTGATGAATATAAAAGCAACATTCTGGTTCTGCATGTCCAGTTCAGTTCACACGCCAACTTGTGGACTTTGGGTTGATTGTGTCGAAGTGGACACAACACATTAAGAAGGCTCACCAGTGTGTCGACTTCAGCAGACCTCTGAGGTAGATGTGAATTTCTCCATCTACTCATACAGACTCCTACATATGGACATGGAAGTCCATCCGCACTGTTCAGCTAATGAAGAAGGTTGCAGATATTTTGAAAAATTGAATTGAAACCATAATAATCAGAATATCTAATCACCAAAACCAAGACATTAACCAAAGATTACTAAAGTTGTAACCAAGCTGAGGGCTAAGACATGATAAGAAATGGTAGCAGACTCATTGATCATCTTGTATATCCGGAAAGTGCACATTGTTGACCTTTATACCAACAATATAGTGTTGTCACGTGCTGAGCACCCCAAACATTCCTTCTGGAACAACAATATGACCACCAAAGTGTCCCAAAATGGCAGTACACGTGCAGAAGATGTAAGATGTAAGATGTGACTAACTGAAAAACACCCTGACCCTCAATTGTTAGATTTGGGTTCCCCATCTTTACAAAACCACAAATTGGTACTTAAAACCACAATGAAACACTCCCGGGGATACCTGTAATCATTTAAATAGAACCAGAGGATACCAGTCACATCCTGGTAAGGCACCTGCTCAGCCCAGGGCTACAGGGCACGAGAGGTGGTGGTTAAGGTGACACAGAATTGGACTGGCACCTGTTCATACAGACCGTGTTTGAGAGGCAAAGTGGATTGCTAAAGAACTGGGCCCGTCCTGCAAAGCCCCTTTTGTCACTCCTCTTCATTGGTGCACACACCAATAGATTCAGGTAGCAATACAAATAATAATACATTTTATTTATATAGCGCCTTTCCCATGCTCAAGGTGCTCTTCATATGGTTAATGGATAGTCGGTCATAAGACCAAATTCTGTTTTTTGTTATATGTATTATAAAATTGTACATATTGTAAAGACAAGACCCCTAATGGATAGAAATAGAAATGTTCACAACCTCATGAAAGTCCCCAAAGCCACTAGATGGTGCTATGCAGTATAACAGCCAGTTTTGACACTCTGTGCTATAGGGATTCTTTAGTGGGGTGCCTTAGAATGGTGGTCATGTAACCCTGAATTACTTAGAAAGGCTTTCCCCGTGGGGATCCCTGGAGCCATTCCAAAAAGCCCCTTTCAGTCAGGAAGTACACTGAGAACTTGGAGGTGGGGCATGACAGGTGACGGGGGCTCAAGAGGCTTCTTGGTTGGGTGCATGCGCCGATAGCGGATCGCTGCACCCACCACACGACAAACCACCTGGATTGGCATCCGAGTGCAGCGGGTGACAACTCAGCACCACGCTGGGAACAGTGGGAGGTTTATTTTTTTTTTTTACAGTGGCTGGAGTGCTAAACCTGCCAGCGACCCCCAAGTTTTCCCTGTAAGTTGGAGGACCTAAATGCAGACGTAAAACAGAATAAGGGGGTCATCGGCAAGTAGAATAGCCCCCCACACCATGCAGGTGTTTACAAGGGCCAGAAGGCTCGGTCTTTTGTTGTTTTTTATTCCACTTGTGTGTGTTCACCTTTATTCATTGCTCTTAATGCCCCCTTGTTTTGTCAGTAAAGCCCCTTCTCTTTTATTACTTTGGTCTTTCTGGTCATCAGTTAAGTTTGGGTGCAGCTCACCTCAAGTCTACAGTATATGTTGGCATTTTCTATTTTGTAAGCTGTTGCACCTTTAATGTCTTCTGTTGGTGTCGTATTCCTGTCTGTTTACTGAGGAAATATGCAAGGAAGGCATCTTTGGATCTGACCTGGAAGATGCAGAGCTGGGGGTCTACGACACGATACCCTGACGCACAGAGGCACTTTAGGTTTTAAAACTTTACACTTGCCTTCATAAATCCTATCTATCTATCTATAGTGCATCCGGAAAGTATTCACTTTCTCCGCTGTTTCAAGTGTGGGGAGATGGGACAATTGTCACCTAATTGCCCATCTGAACCCAAGGACTGCTCGTTGGTGAAGGGGGAAAGGTAATGTGCCACTGTGATTAACCCTTTGTCTCTTCCTTATACAGGCGCAGTTATTATAAATGGCAGAAAGGTAAGGGCAATGTTTCGATTCCGGGAGTAACATTTCCATTGTTGCTTCCTGTTTCGTTTTACCGCAACAGTGGCTAAAAATAAAAACCAGCCTCAAATGTATACACGGAGACATCCATCCACCCATCCATTTTCCAACCCGCTGAATCCGAACACAGGGTCACGGGGGTCTGCTGGAGCCAATCCCAGCCAACACGGGGCACAAGGCAGGGAACCAACCCACCGCAGTACACGGAGACATACGGTATTATAAAACAGCCAAGTGTGTAGTCGCAGTGGATTATACTTTAACTAGAATGACCATGGCTGTATTAGCGGATCCTCCGTTTCCAGTCATATTAGGAAGAGATTGGAGTGATATTAACAGCGGTAAAAACGTAACTGCTCCTGGGAAAAGTTTAGGCTTAATAATGGAGAATGCTGCTGCAACTGCCTCCACGCTGTGTACAACAGTTGCTAGGACCAATATAGGTACCCAGTGTGGAGGAGTCGATGTCCCATCATGATCTACGGGAGCTAGTACAATTAACATGGAGGACGTGGTGGCAGAAGCCCCTCCCAGTGAGGTCAATAGAGACCCTATCCAGGATTTAACAGCCCAGTTTCTATTTACCCCTTCAACATTTAAAAAAGAACAATGGAACGATGATTCCTTAAAATTTGCAAGAAATGCAATATTATCAACTGAGGGTTACAGTGCATCCAGAAAGTATTCACAGCGCATCACTTTTTCCCCATTTTGTTATGTTACAGCCTTATTCCAAAATGGATTCAATTCATTTTTTTCCTCAGAATTCTACACACAACACCCCATAATGACAACGTGAAAAAAGTTTACTTGAGATTTTTGCAAATTTAATATAAATAAAAAAATTGAGAAAGCCCATGTCCATAAGTATTCACAGCCTTTGCCATGAAGCTCCAAATTGAGCTCAGGTGCCTCCTGTTTCCCCTGATCATCCTTGAGATGTTTCTGCAGCTTCACTGGAGTCCACCTGTGGTAAATGCAGTTGACTGGACATGATTTGGAAAGGCACACACCTGTCTATAGAAGGTCCCACAATTGACAGTTCATGTCAGAGCACAAACCAAGCATGAAGTCAAAGGAATTGTCTGTAGACCTCCGAGACAGGATTGTCTCAAGGCACAAATCTGGGGAAGGTTACAAAAGAATTTCTGCTGCTTTGAAGGTCCCAATGAGCACAGTGGCCTCCATCATCCATAAGTGGAAGAAGTTCGAAACCACCAGGACTCTTCCTACAGTTGTCTGGCCATCTAAACTGAGCGATCAGGGGAGAAGGGCCTTAATCAGGGAGGTGACCAAGAACCCGATGGTCACTCTGTCAGAGGTCCTCTGTGGAGAGAGTAGAACCTTCCAGAAGGACAACCATCTCTGCAGCAATCCACCAATCAGGCCAGATGGAAGCCACTCCTTAGTAAAAGGCACATGGCAGCCCACCTGGAGTTTGCCAAAAGGCACCTGAAGGACTCTCAGACCATGAGAAAGAAAATTCTCTGGTCTGATGAGACAAAGATTGAACTCTTTGGTGTGAATGGCAGGCGTCATGTTTGGAGGAAACCAGGCACCGCTCATCACCAGGCCAATACCATCCCTACAGTGAAGCATGGTGGTGGCAGCATGATGTGGGGATGGGAGACTAGTCAGGATAAAGGGAAAGATGACTGCAGCAATGTACAGAGACATCCTGGATGAGAACCTGCTCCAGAGCGCTCTTGACCTCAGACTGGGGCGGCGGTTTATCTTTCAGCAGGACAACGACCCTAAGCACACAGCCAAGATATCAAAGGAGTGGCTTCAGGACAACTCTGTGAATGTCCTTGAGTGGCCCAGCCAGAGCCCAGACTTGAATCTGATTGAACATCTCTGGAGAGATCTTAAAATGGCTGTGCACCGACGCTTCCCATCCAACCCGATGGAGCTTGAGAGGTGCTGCAAAGAGGAATGGGCGAAACTGGCCAAGGATAGGTGTGCCAAGCTTGTGGCATCATATTCAACAAGACTTGTGGCTGGAATTGCTGCCAAAGGTGCATCGACAAAGTATTGAGCAAAGGCTGTGAATACTTATGGACATGGGATTTCTCAGTTTGTTTATTTTTAATAAATTTGCAAAAATCTCAAGTAAACTTTTTTCACGTTGTCATTATGGGTTGTTGTGTGTAGAATTCTGAGGAAAAAAATGAATTTAATCCATTTTGGAATAAGGCTGTAACATAACAAAATGTGGAAAAAGTGATGCGCTGGGAATACTTTCCGGATGCACTGTGTATATATATCCAGACTTTGCTATTTACATTTTCTTTCATACTTCTCTCTACTGGTATTATTGCTCTTTAATAAACTCCACATTGCTTTTTACTTTCTATACTTTGTCTTCATATCTAGAGTGATTGAGATAATAAGGTATTTTTTTATTACGAGCACTTGGTGCAGTGCCATATGATCTAACCTGCGAGGTTTATCGAGGCAAGGATGAAGAGTTCTGTCCAATAATGAACAGTGCATTAAAGTTAAACATTCATTGGTTGACAGATGGCCAATAGCCAGGGATGTCGAGCCTTGGTAGGTTTGAAAATATTCTTGGAGACGAAAGGTAATATTTAGGTCTGAAGATATGTCTAAGACATTGCACACTGTTTGTGCCTATGATAAGTATGTCTCTTGGAACATTAGGGAAAGTGCACTGTGCTTGTGTTATTCATATGGTACTTGTGTGAGTTAAAGTGCTAGGGAGGAACGTGCATGTGAATACATCTTTCATACGGGACTTTTGTGGTAAGGGTCTGTGTGTATGTGTAAATCTATCTATGTGTCTGTTAATCTTATGGTGTGACAGTGGACCAACCCAATAACAAACTCTACGAGTACACGTATCCTTGAAGAAAATAAGGGTAAGTAAAGGGAAATATCACCATGACACATTCCCTTAGGGATACGCTGTTGAGACCTGTGGGGGCTGTCAGGAGGTGCTATCAGAATACGAATACCCTGTTCCAGGGTGGTTCTAACTGACCCAGAAGTGCTTCCTAGAGATAATAATCTGTGCACCAGAAGTACTCCCTGTTTAATTTTAAAAGGTAACCCTCAACTTTACCTTGGGTGTCAGTGTCAGGAGGAAGAGACAAAGCTCACTGGAGAGGAGTGGAAAAAAAGAGAAGAGTATGCTGTGTTGGGAAAGAAGCCGGTGTAAAAGTGTTCAATTTAATATAAAGGACTGATTGGAACCCAGGAGTAGCTCCTGTGTAGTCCTGCCAAGTGGTTGGGGCTCAGTTACATCTCCCTAGTGGCCACTATCTATCTATTATATAGTGCCTTTCACTCTATCTAATCCTGCCTACTATACTAACATTAAATTATATATATCCATCCATCCATCCATTTTCCAACCTGCTGAATCCCAACACAGGGTCACGGGGATCTGCTGGAGCCAATCCCAGCCAGCACAGGGCGCAAGGCAGGAAACAATCCCAGGCAGGGTGCCAACCCTATCTATCTATCTTTATATAGTGCTTTCACATCTATCTATCTATCATATAGTGCATTTCATATCTATCTACCTATCTATTATTATATAGTGCATTTCACATCTATCTGTTATTATATAGTACCTTTCATGTATATCTATCCATCTTATAGTGCCTTTCACATCTATCTATCTATCATATAGTGCATTTCACATCTATCTATTATTAAATAGTGAATTTCACATCTATCTATCCATCCATTTTCCAACCCACTGAATCCAAACACAGGGTCACGCGGGTCTGCTGGAGCCAATCCCAGCCAACACAGGGCACAAGGCAGGAACCAATCCCAGGCAGGGTGCCAACCCTATCTATATTTATATAGCGCCTTTCACATCTTTCTATTATATAGTGTATTTCACATCTATCTATAGCACCTTTTACATCTATCAATTATATAGTGCATTTCACATCTACAGGGTGGTCCAGATCTAACTGTGCAATTATTGCATTGCATTGCATTAAAAGTTGCATAGTTAGATAGATAGATGTGAAATGCACTATATACTTGATACAGGGTGGTCCAGATCTATCTGTTATTATATAGTGCCTTTCATGTCTATCAATCATATAGTGCATTTCATGTCTATCTGTTATTATATAGTGCCTTTCACGTCTATCTATCCATCTTATAGTGCCTTTCACTATCTATCATATAGTGCATTTCACATCAATCTACCTATCTATTATTATATAGTGAATTTCACATCTATCTATCCATCCATTTTCCAACCCACTGAATCCAAACACAGGTTCACAGGGGTCTGCTGGAGCCAATCCCAGCCAACACAGGGTGCAAGGCAGGAACCAATCCCGGGCAGGGTGCCAACCCTATCTATATTTATATAGCTCCTTTCACATCTTTCTATTATATAGTGTATTTCACATCTATCTATCTATAGCACCTTTTACATCTATCAATTATATAGTGCATTTCACATCTACAGGGTGGTCCAGATCTAACTATGCAATTATTGCATTGCATTGCATTAAAAGTTGCAAAGTTAGATCTGGACCACTCTATATCTATCAATTATATAGTGCCTTTCACGTCTATCTATTTATCCATTTTATAGCACCTTTCACATCTATCATATAGTGCAATTCACATCTATCCATCTATTTTCACGGCTCATTTTTATTCAAACAAACAACACACATATTCGTTAATTTATACACAATTTCAGCAATTACTTAATCAATTCAAATGGCACCACATATTTTTACACATGGTCTTTAACACACAATATTCTCAGACTTGCTTAAAGTTCTTTTATTTCACTTCAGTCACAGAAATCCCACTCACGTACTGCATAATATTCTCCTAGTCACTTAAACTATCCAACACTATTAAGCCCACTCAGTATTTATTTATATTTTTCCTTCAGGTATTCTATATCTGAAGTCTTACATGTGTCATGTTTCTCATTGTGTTGTTTTCATTCTCCACTGTCTATTTACTTACACACTGCACTGAGAAGCAAATAGTCACATGAAAAGAAATGGATAGAAACAAACTGCCCAGAAGAACCAGCTAACTCCTCTAAAAGCATAGCCAAAAGTAACTGGAAACCTGCCGAAATGTTAACCTTCAAACTCCGCTTTAACTTAAAACAAACTTTATTACGGCACTGATCAGGACAAATACACACCCGACTGACTTAGATGACTCAAATATCAGTTGCTGCTGCAAATGTGTTACCTTTTAGTTAATTTTATTATGTTTCCCCTATTTTTGGAGGATTTATTATAACAGCAATACCGTGAAATATAAAAATAATTAAAAAAAAAAAAACACCGCCCCATTGTATGAAAATGTAAATGCAAAACAGAAAGAGAACTTACATTTTGGAAAGAATCTTTACAAATGGTGAGGAAAAAGTAAGAATTCAAGTAAATGCAGACTTCAGCTGTCTCAATCAGAATGAGATCCAAACTCTTGAGATGACAGTAGACTGCAGCAGCTCCAAGATGAAGATGAAAGCGACGTACAGCATCTCCGAGGACAGTAGAATAAAGTATTCCCATGTTTTCCTTTATAAAACAACACACTTTTCACAAAATTGAATGGTCTTTCAGTTGCCTTGCTGCTGAAGCCCGAGCCTAAATGGGTCTTTAGCATGGTCAGGTTACTCAGCACGACTCATCTTGTATGATCACATATAGTAGATTATCTGTCTTAATGTTTCAAAGCCCCCCCCCCTTTCTATTATAATAGATTACAGCAGTGAATTCATCAAAACATTAAATGATTCTTAAAAAACACACACACAAAGAGTTCCTCGACTTATTCAGTCATCTGACTTGACCTCCATCATCACGCCCGTTCACCAATTAACAAACTCCCGTCCAAAAAGATGACATGAAGCAGGCAGGTATATTATTCTGTGGCAAACCAGTCTAGGAGCGAGACCTCCTAACTCACATCCAATTTAGATAAAAGGACTGTGGTGAGATGAGGGAACCAAACAGTTGTGAAAATACTCAATAAATAAAGAAGAGTCCTGAGCCACCATTAAAAATAAACTCCAACATGGTGGGGTCCCATGTGCTGCTTTTAATGCAACATGGCGGAATGAAGAAATCTAACAGAGCAGAGTCTTTTCATTTAGGGCTATTCACAAAACAAGTTTCAATATGTTTTAATTTACACCAATCAGCATACAGATAAATGGTATATTCCAGAAACATTAAGTATTATGAAAAACCTCAAATTAGTTAAACATATTAAAAGTCATAAGTAAATATCTGGTTAAAAGAAACAAGACTTTTTATTTGTAAACTGTTACCAGAGAACAAAATATAAAGTCAGATGTGACAGATGATCTCATTTTCTAATTGAAATGTGTCGGTACAAAGAAAGTCAGGGTGTTCCAAAGTCAACAGACCGGCAGTTTCAAGCTTTTTTCCCCCTCATCCAGTCTTATACAGCAAAGTCCACCAAGTGAAGGTACTCCTCAGAACCTGAGTGGTTAGGTGAGTGATATTTGGAGTCTTTGTCCTCCTTCCCCTCTTATCGTTCACCTTAAGGTCTTCTTTAACTCCAGTTTTAGTTTGTGAGTGACTTAACAGTTCTACCGTCAGAAAATTGTTTGCTACATTTAGAACAACACTGAGGTTTCTCTCCAAATGTGTGTTTCTTTGGGATACTTGAAGACTTCGGTAACTGGTGAATCTAGAACAAGATGGTTTCTCTCCACTATGAAGGAGACTGTGGAAGATTGTGGGTTCACTTCCCGGTTCCTCCCTGTGTGGATAGCGCTTTGAGTACTGAGAAAAGCGCTATATAAATGTAATGAATTATTATTGTAATTTGTGTGTGCTTCTGAAGAGTGCCCCTGCTAAGGAATCGCTTGCCACATTCAAAACTGCAGTATGGCTACTCTCCATTGGGAATTCTTGTATACCTCTGAAGACTGGTTAATTGTGGGAATCGTTTCTCACATTCAAAACAGCAATTAGGTTACCATCGGGGATTAATTTCTCAACAATGGTTTAGCTTGCTTACATTCCGAGACTCACTTTTGTGGTGATTTTTGCATGGCTACAGCTATAATTCTGTTAGATTTGCTGCCGGGGCTTTGCGTAGTACTTGTGACTTACTATTGAGAATCCTTTCCCATATTCAGAACAACAATACAGCTTCTCTTCAGTGTGAATAATCATGTTAGGCAAGCTGTATTAATGGAACTGTTTGCCACATTCAGAAGAAAAATATGGTTGTCTCCAGTTTAATTTCTGTGTGCACCTCAAGATCACCAATATCTGAGAATACTTTGCCACTTTCAGAACAGCCTTAAGGTTTCTCTCCAGTGGGTATATTCCTCTAAAGCTGGCTTAGAATTGGGAATCATTTGCCACATTAAGAATAGCAAAATGGTTTCTCTTGGGGAATAATTTCTCAGTAATGATTTAGTTTCCTTACTTTCAGTACAAAAGTGAACCCTATTCTTGAGTCCTGAATCGTAGCCGTTTTTCCTTGAGTGATTTCTGCACTGCTGACATTTTTGTTTTCTTAAGTTGGTTGCCAGGACTTTGCGTAGTACTTGCCTTGTTCCTAATATTGCTTCCTTCTGGAATTCATATGGAGTTATGGTAATTGGTAGGGCATCTAGACAGGCCTAGAATTTCTTTTCTTAATTTTTCTTAATTTGATCTTTCCGGTATGAATTTGTGTGTGACGGTAAAGAGCACTATTGTCAATGAATCGTTTTCCACATTCTGAACAGCAGTATGGCTTCTCTCCAGTGTGGATTCTTGTGTGCCTATGAAGACTGCTTATTTGTGAGAATCCTTTCCCACATTCAGAGCAGCAATAAGGTTTCTCCCCAGTGTGGATCCTTCTGTGGGTCTGAAGATGGATTACTTGTGAGAATGCTTTTCCACATTCAGAACAACAATAAGGTTTCTCATCAGTATGAATTCTCATGTGTCTATTAAGGCCGCTGCAGTAATGGAACTGTTTGCCACATTCAGAACAACTGTAAAGTTTCTCTCTAATGTGAATTCTTTTGTGTTCAGAAAGATTGCTATAGTTGGAGTACACTATACCACACTCAGAACAGGAATAAGGCTTCTCTCCGTTATGAATTTCTGTATGCGTCTCAAGGGCACTGCTGTCACTGAATACTTTGCCACATTCCAAACAGCCATAAGATTTCTCTCCAGTGTAGTGGATTTTTGTGTGCCTCTGAAGATGGCTCAGTACTGAGAACCGCTTCCCACATTCAGAACAGCAATATGGCTTCTCTCCAGTGTGGATTCTTCTGTGCCTATGAAGACTGCTTGTCTGTGAGAATCCTTTCCCACATTCAGAACAGCAATGTGGTTTCTCTCCAGTGTGAATTCTTCTGTGGGTCTGAAGATGGCTTACTTGTGAGAATCCTTTCCCACAGTCAGAGCAACAATAAGGTTTCTCTTTAGTGTGAATTCTCATGTGTTTATTAAGCAAGCTGCTGTAAGGGAACCATTTGCCACACTCAGAACAGGCATAGGGCTTCTGACTCGTATGAATTAACGTATGATCTCTGCAGTCAGGAGTGTTTTTGAACATTTTTCTGCATTTTCTATTCTCTTCATCTGTATTATATTGCTGTTTCTGATCAGTGCTACTAGCTTCTCTCTGTACTAGTTTGACACCATTTGGAGAACTACACTTCAAAGAGGCTGAGGTCACATTTTCTGATCGTCTTGTTGATTTCTTCATCTTTACCTTGTCCTGTTTGTCTTGCAGTCTGCCCTGAAGAGAGGTCTGAACAAATAAAGCTGGGGAGACGCTGCAGTTCTCTGGGACATCTGTAAAAACAAATCAGCTTAGTTAAATGTTTTCAACAGAGAAATTACAAATAGAGTAGGGCAGCACGCTGGTTGGTGTTGTCACCTCATGCTGAGGTTCCATTCCTGGCATCTGTTCAACTTATCCATCTTCCTCTCATATGCCAAAAGTGTGTCTTCTGTGTCAATCAACATCTTTACATTTGCCAGGTGTGCCCGAATGTGGATGCATGTGCCAGTGTGCTCTGCAATTTATTCTCAGCTGGATGTCTGCCGTATTTTCAAGCTGCCGACAACTCCAAGTTAAGAAAATGGATGGACAGGAACTGAGAACAGTGGAGCTGGTGAAGTGAGGATTCAGCCCAACTCAAGCTCCCTCATGTCCTATAGTCACTATTGCCCCTTCACTTCTCTTACTAAGCCACATTTTCTTGCTGACCCTGTCATTTAATTGCTATTTCAAGCTATGCCTTCTAATCTTTAACAGGACTGAGATGTATCCACCTCCAGAGCCAGAGCACCATATGTCACCGCAGGTCTAGGCCAGCAGTTTCAGGGCGGAACTGACATCACCACATGTCTAAACCAGCAGTTTTGTAATAAACACTTATAACCTATATTGTGAAAAGTACTGGGGCCTCCCGTCCGAATCATTGAATTCAGGTGTTCCAATCATTTTTATGGCCACAGGTGTATCACATCGAGCCCCTTGGCATGCAGACTGCTGGCTTCTACACACATCTGTGACGGAATGGGCCGCTCTCAGGAGCTCAGTAAATTCAAGTTGGTACCGTGAGAGGATGCCACCTGTGCAGTAAGTCCATTTGTGACATGTCCTCGCTACTAAATATTCAACTGTCAGTGGTGTTATAACAAAGTGGAAGCGATTGGGAACAACAGCAACAAAGTGGTAGGCCACAGAGCGGCGACAGCGCATGCTGAAAAGTCGCCAACTTTATGCAGAGTCGATAGCTACAGACCTCCAAAAGCTCAAGAGCAGTGTAGTGTAGACAGAGAGAGAGCTTCATGGAATGAATGGATCTCCACGGTCGGACATCACCAAGTGCAATGCAAAACATAGGACTGCAGAGGTGTAAAGCCCACCACCCACCACTGGACTCGAGAGCAGGGCAGACGTGGAGTGACGAATCTCGCAATCCAATGGAGAACAGGACTCGCCTGACTGCATTGTGCCAAGTGGAGGAGGGATTATGGTGTTGGACCCCTTAGTTCCAGTGAAACGAACTCTCAATGCTTCAACATACAAAGTAATTTTGGACAACTTTGTGGGAACAATTTGGAGATGGCAACACAACTGGGCACACACACCAGTGCACAAAGCATGGTCTGTAAAGAAATGGAGGAGCATGTTTGGTGTGACTGCTCAGAGTGCTGACCTCAACCCAATGGAACACCTTTGGGAGACGGCGAGCGAGCCAGGCCTTCTCGTCCAATGTCAGTGCATGACCTCACAGAGGCTCTCCTTGTCACCAGTTCCCATCAACACACTCCTACACCTTGTGGGAAGAAGAGCTGAAGCTGTTAGAGCTGCGAAGGGTGAGCCAACTCCATATTAAGAAGGGGATGGCATTAAAGTTCATGTGTGTGGAAAGCCAGACGTCCCGATACTTTTGACAGATATAGACATAGTAATAAAATGAATATCTGACTCTTGCCAGGTTCTAAATTTTTTTAAATCTAACCTCAGGTGGAAAATGACGCACAGCAGATTCGTTTATGCAGGTCAATCTGTCAGTTCATTTCACATCTCACTTCTGTTTGGCTGTCATTTAATGAAGAAACAAATCAATTCAGAGGACAATTTAGGGCTATTAAAATGAAGGGAAAAGGAGTTAATCAGCAGTGAAAACCTCTGGCTGATTAGGAAAAGCTGTAGCCCCTGCAGCCCACCAGGACCGGAGTTGAACACCCCTGTTATAAATGTTACCTTTTAACCACATTACTTACCTGTTCCACCATCCCTGGATGACCGCTGCTCTTCCTCTCTCCCATTTCCTTCTGTGATTTCCTCTTCCAACTCTGATTTCACTTCCATAGCATTCTGCTCGTTGGCCACTTGTCCCGAATTAGTGACACAGGGCTGTAAACTGGGGTGAGATTCGTCACCGATGCCTTCCTTGGCAAAATCCCCACTTTCATGGTTTAGAAGTCCAAGACTAACCGATAAATCTTCAAACTGCTCAACTTTAACTTCAACCGTCTCTCCCTTGCACTCCTCCTCTTTAAAGGACGAAATTCTTCCTTCGCAACTCTCCAGTTTGATAGACACACCCTCTGGTGCCCCCCACTCACAGTCCTCTTGCTTAATGCATGCCAGTTTTTCATCCACGACGTCCTTTTTGTTTGAAGCCATGCTCTGCGTGGGAAACTCTTCCCTTTCCACAAGTGTCTGCTTCCTCGCTTTCCTCTTCACAGTTAGAGCCCAGGCAAGGGGGGGTGGGGGGATTCGGGGGTTAATCGGACACCTCACTGCACAGCCATGTGACCTGAGAAGCAGGGCTCCCTTTAAAAATAAAAGTGATAGAATTACTTTGTAAAGTCGTCAAAAATAACTGCAGTGCATTTCAGGATTAATTTCAAGCTTTTAATTCGAACACAGAAGACTACCAACTGCATGAGAGATATTTGGAAGGCAGAATGAGAGATATTTGGAAGGCTTTCATCATCAATGTTACCCATGGAAGCTCAGATATAAAGTCCTACTGGTGAAAACAAAGTCAAGGAGGTTTTGAACCATTGCATCTTAGCCGCACAGGTCTAGTCAAAGCTGTTCCATGATCAGTGCCAACAGTTCCAAAGGCCAGATTAGGTCTGAGCTAAGACGGCCATTTCAAAGATATGATTTGCCACACCTCAATAACACATCGAGTCATATTTGGCAGCCATTGCAAATATTAAACAACTGAGTCACAGCCTGTTGACCCTCATCCTCCTGTCCGCTACCCAGACAACTCCTCTTCTCACTCCTCTTTTCCTCCTCTCCCTTCTCTCTCTCGCCTGCCAGTTGGCCCACCTCTCCACTTTACCTTGTAATCGTCCACCGCCAAGAGCCGTGGGCCTGGGCAACCTGAGGGTTACGTTAGATTACACAAGCCGTACTTCTTCTAAATCACTTCACCAATTGATGACCAAAGTAAGCAAAAAGGCAAAACAGGATGTAAAAATAATAAAGCAAATATATATTAATGAAAAGAAGTGAAACAAACTTCAAACAATATACAGTGGGTTGAAAAAGTATTCCTGCGGTGGGTTGGCACCCTGCCCGGGATTGGTTCCTGCCTTGTGCCCTGTGTTGGCCGAGATTGGCTCCAGCAGACCCCCCGTGACCCTGTGTTCGGATTCAGCGGGTTGGAAAATGGATGGATGAATGGATGTATATATGTATGTGTAAGTACATACAGTACACCCACAAGTTTCACGGGGGTTACATTCCTAGAGCACCCACGAATTGTAAAAAACCGCAAATTTTGGATGTGGTTAAAAAAAATGCCTATTTTTACAGTTTAAACCCTAAATTTTCCCCCAAAACACTTTAGGTAATATATTAAGCTGAGTTTGAAATTAAATTAAAGTAAAGAATGTAAAGGTAAACCCGTCTACTGTACAGTCCTGTACTGCTATGTCTCCCGCAGTGCTAGAATTTAACATCCCGATGTTACCGCTATATGTACTGTAATTCACACAAGCGTGTTTTCATTGCCAGAAGCCTTAGACGGTTCAGGGCACTTTGATGGCATCTTGTGGCTTTAACCGTTAAACTGCCACACACTTGCATCCCTGGACATCAAATACTTTTTGCTGCACTTTAAGTGAACGTCACAATTCACAAATAAAAAGTGACATTTTAATAGAACACATTTTTTTTTCCATGCAAAGAGCATCACACTTACTGCAACACCTGATCATTTTACACACTGCCAATGAACTGCAAAAACTATTTAAAAAAACTACTGGAACAATATGTACAAGGTGTAACTGATGCTATGGATGTAAATCACCGAGCCAACTGCTTTTGAACTTGCTACACGCAAACACACAGAGGTAAGTGCTGGCGCGCTCTCAATCCCAGGGACAGTCAGGCTGCAGGGTGTCACGCTTCGGTCACAGAATTGCAGAGAAACACAGCAGATTGTAGAGACAGGAACTGTATTCAAACACTACAAACAAACAAACATGCCTCTTTCGGAAGTAAAAGGAGCTCAGTATGCAGTTAGTTATCGATTAAAGAATAGACAAACATCATAGGGGAGCACAACCCCTGTCTGGGGGAGGAGAGAGAAACAAAGCAATCAGCCAAAAAGGACAATTACGGTTCAGGCTTTTAAGTAAGCGTAGCGTCATGTGAGAACCATATCACACGACAGAGCAGCCACACATAGCCTGAGAAGACGGCGATTTATTTATTTTTATGGTGGATATTCCAGGGATGAACCCGCACACACTCACAAACAGAGACAAAAACAAAGCAAACCAGAAATCAGACAGTAAATAAAGAATGTAATGAAAACAGCGATACCACCCCTATTCCCGTTACGGTGATTACACATTAAATACAACAAAGCACAAACAAAACACACACAGTAAATTATGAAAAACATTCAAAAAAAACGGCAACGGATGAAATGTAATGATGAAAATAGATAGTCCTACCAGTAGTTCCTGAAACGGGTGGACGGGTTCAGGAGCGTTGCTTTCTTTGCAGGATGGCCATGAACCCACTTACAGTCCTCATGCACACAGGCAGACGTCAGACACTGCAGACGCCAAACACGAAACGATCGAAGACAAAACGAATAAGTACAGGTAACCCAACAGAAGGCAGGCTGACAGACAGGAACTTGAAACACAAATTAGAAAGTCTTTTTCTTTTGCTTTTGGTCACCGGCCCCCTTTTTAAAAGCTGCACTGACATCCTTTGACCCCGTTAGCCCCAGCAGCCTCAGCAGAAGTCAATTCAGAGCCACTGCAGGGACTGCTGGGAGTCGCAGTTTCAAATTCTATTGGCTACTTTCACCATCCTAAGCTGCGTTTCCTCTACAGTACAGTATTGCCACAAAAAAAGCCATAAAAATTGTGGAGGATATTTGCGGTTTCCGCTAACAATTATTAGTAAGGGTCTAAGGAAAAATCTGCGAACGACTGAGGCCACGAGCTCTGAACCGTAACTTCATGGAGGCCTGTTGTATACATTATATATATATATATATATATATATATATATATATATATTGGGTTGGCACCCTGCCCGGGATTGGTTCCTGCCTTGTGCCCTGTGTTGGCTGGGATTGGCTCTAGCAGACCCCTGTGACCCTGTGTTCGGATTCAGCGGATTGGAAAATGGATGAATATATATATATATATATATATATATATATATATATATATATATATATATATATATATACACACACACATTAGTGCTGGGCGGTATACCGGTTCATACCGAAAACTGTTTTTTATTTTTTTTATGATATGGATTTTTCTTATACAGCGACACCAGTTTAAATTGCCTAAACGACGTTTGGAATGTGGCGCAGCGGGAAACTGTTCAAGAGAAGACCTTTTTCACTGCTACACAGCTAAACACAGATTTGTTGCACTAGGGCTCTTTTTCACTGCTACACCACCAAATAGTGGGCGGTAGCATAGGTATGCTGCGCGGTGAAAATGGACAGAGAGCATTCTGAAACTGAAGCTGACGATAAAGTTAAACATAATGACACAGAAGAAGTTTTGCCGAAAAAAAAGGAATCACGTCCGTTTCCTGGAGATACTTTAGTTTTAAAAGGCGAGATGTGTAAATACTGTTTCTATACGACTGGATAACACTGCAAGCCAAGTTGTACTTGTTTTTGTACTTGCTAGTGTATGTTTTGCTTGTAATGATCCTGCGATGTGCTGGCGACTCGTTCAGAGATGGGCGCAACTCTGAATGGATGGCATAATTAAACATGTATAACGAAGATATTTTTAAAGTTCTGAACACTCCATCGGCTAAGTGAATAACTAGTTTTAATTTCACAAAGACGTTTATCTCTGCGGTGATTGCTGCAGGCGCCTGCTGTTAGTGCGGAGGAAGTCTGTTTAAGAAGCGAGTGATTAACGACTGGGTCGGGGAACACTT